>NC_133310.1:11826634-11849854 GCF_012295235.1 Primulina huaijiensis | reverse complement strand
GTCCTGGCCAGAGTTTAGAGTATACAGGTGTTTATTGCAGTTCTTGTGGAGGCAGACATGCGACAGAGCAGTGTCAAGGTGTGACGGGCCGATGTAATATCTGTAGACAGCAGGGACACTTTGCCAGGGTCTGTCCACAGAGAGGGGCACAGCAAACTCAGAGTGTAGGAGCATCTGGCTCAGTAGCTCAGCCTGAGAGGCAAGCTTCATCTGTTCACTCCTTTCAGCCGCCACCTGCACAGACCCAATCCCGAGCCAGAGGTGGCCAGACAGTGAGCCAACCTCCCAGACAGCAGGCTCGAGTATTTGCACTGACAGAAGAGCAGGCCCAAGATGCGCCAGATGATGTGATTGCAGGTAACTGTTTTCTTTGCGGTTATCCTGCTTATGTGTTGATAGACACCGGTGCATCTCATACTTTTATATCTGAGCGTTTTTCGTTGATGCATGCTTTACCTGTCGAGTCCTTGTCTGCTGTAGTGTCTATTTCTTCTCCGTTGGGAAGTGGTCTTGTATCTGTGACTTCAGTTAGACATTGTATACTACAGTTTGAGGGTCACGAGATTGATTTAGATTGCATTGTGCTTGGTTTAGCTGATTTTGATTGTATTGTCGGTATCGATATGTTAACCAAGTACAGAGCCACGGTAGATTGTTTCCAGAAGATTGTAAGATTCAGACCAGAGATGGCTAACGAATGGAAATTCTACGGTAAGGGTTCCAGATCTCGGATTCCCTTAGTATCTGCTCTGACTATGAGTAGATTGTTACAGAAAGGAGCAGAGGGGCCCGAGATTTGAATTATCGTAATCCTGAATGGTTTGTTGATAATCGAGGTAATTATAGACGGACCACTCCGAGACCAGAATTGGAAAGGCAAGAGTTGGACATAGGTGAGCTACAGTAGGTATCGCTCACATGCGCGGCAGAAATGCGCGCAAGGCCATTGCCGAGGCAGAGAACCTCGCGCATATGCGCGAGAAGAGGGCGCGCATATGCGCGAGCTGGTGGACTGAAATTATCTGGAGGCCGTAGGTCTCGCGCATATGCGCGAGAAGGAGGCGCGCATATGCGCGAGCTGCCGAGAAGAACAAGGCCGAGACCAGTAGGTCTCGCGCATATGCGCGCTTCTTTCAACTCTATCGGTGCCATTCTATAAGGAGCTCGAGAAATAGGAACCGTACCTGGTCCTAGGTCGATGCTAAAATCTACCTCTCTGACTGGAGGCAATCCCGGAATCTCATTGGGGAACACATCTTCAAACTCGCTAACCACTGGCACATCTGCCAAGGTAGGACTCGATTTCAGTAAATCAACTGAATAGACAAGGAACCCTTCTGCTTCTTTCTGTAGTAATCGAGTCATAGACAATACTGAAATCAAAGGAATCCTAGCTCTAGACCCTTTGCCGTAGAACTTCCACTCTTCAGCCATCTCTGGTCTAAATCTAACAATCTTCTGGAAACAATCTACCGTGGCTCTGTACTTGGTTAACATATCGATACCGACAATAAAATCAAAATCAGCTAAACCAAGCACAATGCAATCTAAATCAATCTCGTGACCCTCAAACTGTAGTATACAATGTCTAACTGAAGTCACAGATACAAGACCACTTCCCAACGGAGAAGAAATAGACACTACAGCAGACAAGGACTCGACAGGTAAAGCATGCATCAACGAAAAACGCTCAGATATAAAAGTATGAGATGCACCGGTGTCTATCAACACATAAGCAGGATAACCGCAAAGCAAACAGTTACCTGCAATCACATCATCTGGCGCATCTTGGGCCTGCTCTTCTGTCAGTGCAAATACTCGAGCCTGCAGTCTGGGAGGTTGGCTCAATGTCTGGCCACCTCTGGCTCGGGATTGGGTCTGTGCAGGTGGCGGCTGAAAGAAGTGAACAGATGAAGCTTGCCTCTCAGGCTGAGCTACTGAGCCAGATGCTCCTACACTCTGAGTTTGCTGTGCCCCTTTCTGTGGACAGACCCTGGCAAAGTGTCCCTGCTGTCTACAGATATTACATCGGCCCGTCACACCTTGACACTGCTCTGTTGCATGTCAGCCTCCACAAGAACTGCAATAAACACCTGTATACTCTAAACTCTGGCCAGGACCTCTCTGTCGTGACCCACTGGAGCTCGACAAACTGCTCCCTGATCTCTTAAACTGTCTACCTCTCGCCTTCAGAAAATCTTTCTTGCCACTACTACTGCTTCCACTATCAAATCGAGGAGGAGGTGGTGGAAACTGGGCGACGGGCTGTGGCTGTCTCTGACTCTGAGCACTATATGAAGCTCCTCGCTGTCGAATCAATCCAGCCTCGGCTCCTTTTGCTCTGTTCAGTGCATCAAAAAAAGTGTTGGGTCGTCCCGTGTTCACCAAAGTAAAGATGTCAGGGTTTAAGCCATTGATGAACTGATCAGCGACCGCTTCATCACTTCCTGCTACATGTGGCGCAAATTGGAGCAAGAAAGAAAATTTGGCGACATATTCTTCAATGTTCCACTGCCCATGTCGCAAGTTTGCAAATTCTGCCCCTTTGTCTTTTCGATACGACACTGGAAAGAAACGTTGATAAAACTCATCTTTAAATACCTTCCAAGTAATATCGATACCTCGATGCTCCAATGCTCTTTTTGTGGTAAGCCACCAACTCTTCGCCACTTCTTGCAAAGGATGCCCTATTAAGTTCACTCTTCTTTCATCTGTATAGGCAAGAGATTCAAACAGCATCTCCATATCGTCTAGCCAACTCTCACAATCCACTGCAGTCTCAGTACCCTTCAAGGTCGGATGATGAAATGACTGAAGCCTCTTCAATAAAGTCTCCATCGGTGTTGCAGTAACGTCCATCTGCGTACCAGACGTACTACCCTGTTCTGGCACTTGACCTGCGGCTGGTTGTGGTATTCGTCGAGGAGGCATATCTAATTATCAAACGGATTAGTACAAAATCTATACAATCTGTCTCAGCCCTCCTCTGATCATATACCTCTGATCCAGAATCGGTTCTGATTCAGTCTTTGCAATTAGATGCTGAAATCAACTCAGATAACAATACACAGATAATAGTGAAAGCAATAAATCATGCTAACACACAAAAGCAAGGAAGAGGGCTCATCTACCCCGCTCAATCTCTTCTATTTCAATCTAAAGGATTTATCGCTTTGATACCACCTGTTGTGGGGACCCGGGCTCTAACTCGATTATCTTTTGGGATTAATTGGATCTTTGCTAGAAAATGTGGGTCAAAATTTTGCTTTTAACATTTATTCAAATGTATATAAACAAGCACAAGACATTATATAAAATACTGTCATCTTATTCAACTACAATTAACCTTCACATATTCGGCTACAATTAACATACTAGTGTTTAGAAATTCAGTACATGTCTAGTAAGAAACCACTAGTAATCTTCTACGCCCGTAATCTCCACGCTATCTCGATCTCTCATCCTCTGTGTGACCCCGATCCTGTCCCACCTGTTGTCATGCACACATACAGACACAACAACAGCCGGATACTCCGGTGAGAACAAATCCCAGTATAAAACATGTATACATGCATGTCATGCAATTAAATACAAAATCATAATACATAAATCAGTAATTATGACACACTAGTGAATACAGATAAAACTCTTCGACTCTTATTCTTGACTCGACTCATATCTAAGTCTAGGGATCCCGGTGTGAATAAGACGTAACAAGTCTCCCACCTACTCTCCCAATCGGGGTGGCGGTACGTCTTATTCCTAGACTTCGGTCATATCTGTATCGAATGTCTACAATCGGAGATTATCTGCTCCTATGCGTCGATACACCGAACGTCTAGTTTGACAATCTGTCAATGACTCATATCTCAAATGCTTGAATATAAATCTATAAACAAGAAATAATCATAATCAAACATAATTAAAAATCTAGTGTGTGATTTTGGGAAACTCGTATCCAGTCTGAATCGAGTCATGTCTTCCCGTGTTCACATGAATTATACCTTTCTTTCCGTCAATTTGACTCTGTCGAAGTCTCGAACTCAAGGCCTGTCAATACTCAATCTGGGAATGACAATATCGAGGAGTACAATATCAATACACCAATCAATTCAATACTGGATATAATCAGAACGAATTCAAATTCTGTTTCGACAGCATAACTGCATAATCTCAATAAACCAACACTACAAATCAACAAATATCCGTTCTCGCAACTCATAATCAATAACAATACAAATATGATATCAAATCTCAGTCAAATCCACTCTAAAATTCATAAGAATTCCATACGGTATCCGTTCTTCAATCCGGTTTCGATTATATGATGTCTAACATATCAAGAACCTTATATAGGAATCATATCAGATTCTGGCAATACCATAATTTCAAATCATCTCAAAACATTGTAAAACTTACGTCCAGTTGAAGCCCTTGTCGATAGCAATACAGTACTGAAGTCGGATTGAAAATCAGAAGGGCGGATCTTTCACAAATCACAAATATAGAAGATAAAAGGCGTAAGGATTTCTCGTAGCTTCCCAGGAGTTCTTCTCGTTTCTGTTACTGAGGGAAATGAAGGAAACCAACATTTTATATATCTCTTGCATGTTAACGATACGTGTCATTATTTTTTTTCACACCTTTCAGGCGGCGCTCAGGCGGTAACCGATTACCGCTCGGGCGCCGAACACTCTGTACGATACCTAACTTGTTGTACACTGGCGCTCGGGCGGTCACAAACTACCGCCCGGGCGCCACATCTTCTGCCCGAACGTAATGCTATTGAACACTGGCGCTCGGGCGGTCAAAAACTACCGCTCGGGCGCCAGACTCTCTGTCCAAAACTCGTTCTTGTGATGCATTGGCGCTCGGGCGGCCCTTTTCTACCGCTCGGGCGCCAACAGTTCTGTACAAAAATATGCATCAATCCATGCTTCACCCAATCTGGTCCCGGAATGGTCCATCTATAATCATATCTATTCAAAAATCAATAATCTCAGATTAATGGAATCAAAATCTCGGGCATTACATCGAGTCTGAGTCTGAGAATCACGGAGAGTGATTCATTGCTTGATATTGAATTATGTTCCTGATTATGGTACATCTTTAGAATATGATTTATTATTGATATTGATTCATGTTTCTGATTTTGATACATATTATGAATGCCTATGATATGCTTTTATATTGATTATATGATTGCATGTATACATGGTTTATACTGAGAATATAATTCTCACCGGAGTTATCCGGCTGTTGTCTTGTTTGTATGTGTGCATGACAACAGGTGGGACAGGATTAGGGTCAAGAAGAGAACGAGGCTGGACTAGATAGCGTGGAGGCTCCGGACTTGGCTTAGAGATAGGGTTGGACACTGGATATTAGATGTTTAAACCTAAGTTGAATAAATGTATGTGGTACAGGACTTGTACTTTTATACCGATATGTATAGTAACTAGATTACATCACGTTTCCGCATTCATAATTTAAAAAGAAATTTTTTTAGTCCCACTTTTCTTAATTGTTATTTAACCTTAATAATGATTAAGACATGGATTAGCGTCCGGGTCCCCACAGTATGTGCTTTATCATTATCGACGATAGGTGTTTCTAATTTGATTGAGAATTGCTGTTTGTTTGGATTAGTATTTGATACAGATTGTAGACCATTGCGACTTGCTGCGATTCAAATGGAACAAGATCTGATTTTTCGCATTAAAGAAGCATAGAAAAATGATCAGAATGTTCAGAAGTCGATTCAGATGGTCAGATCGGGACATCACTCAGAGTATCAAAAACATTATCATGTTCTATATGTAAATAACCGTCTTGTGGTGCCAGATGTTTCAGATTTGAAACAACAGATTCTATCAGAAGCGCACTGTAGTCGGTTCAGTATTCATCCTGGTGGCAGAAAGATGTACAACAATCTAAAGACACATTTTTTGTGGAAAAAGATGAAATCAGACATTGCAGATTTTGTGTCGAAATGTTTGAATTGCCAACAGGTGAAGGCCGAGAGAAAGAAGCCCGGAGGTTTATTTCAGAGTTTATCTATTCCTGAATGGAAATGAGATCACATTTCCATGGACTTTGTTACGAAGTTACCACGCTCATCCCGGGGTTGTGATGCGATTTGTGTTGTGATAGACAGATTGACCAAATAAGCATGTTTTATTCCATACAGATTGACGTATCGATATGATCAGATGGCATAGATATATGTCAGAGAGATAGTCAGATTGCAAGGTGTGCCGAAGTCGATCGTATCAGATCGTGATCCACGATTCACTTCACACTTTTGGCACAGTCTGCAGCAGGCTTTAGGTACGACATTGCTCTAGAGTGCTGTTTACCATCCCCAGACAGACGGACAGTCAGAGCGGACTATCCAGACCTTAGAGGAATGCTAAGGGTTGTAGTGCTAGATTTTTGCACTAGTTGGCAAGATTCACTCTCTCTTTGTGAATTCTCGTACAACAACAGCTATCAGACGAGCATCGAGATGGCACCGTTTGAGGCTTTATATGGAAAGAAGTGCAGATCTCCAATGTATTTGAATTATATATCTGAGGTACCAGAACTTGGGCCTGAGATGATTTGTGAAATGACTGAGAAAGTGAAACTGATACAGAAAAGAAAGAAGACGGCACAGGATAGACAAGCCAAGTATGCGATTGTACGTCGTCGACCGTTAGTGTTTGAACAAGGAGATAGAGTATTTTTAAAGATTTCTCCGTTCAAAGGCATTGTCAGATTTGGCAAACGCGGGAAGTTATCTCCTAGACACATCGGTCCGTACGAGATTCTTGAGAAGATTGGCGATCGAGCATATCGACTTGCTCTTCCTCCTTCATTATCTGGGATACAAGACGTTTTTCATGTATCGATGCTACGGAAATATATGCCTGATGCTTCTCATGTCATTCAGCCTGACGAGGCCGAGCTTGACGATACGCTGAGTTATTTAGAGCAACCATTACAGATTCTTGATCAAAAAGAAAAACAGCACAGAACGAAGACTATTCCGCTAGTGAAAGTCCAATGGAGTCGTCATGGCATTGAAGTAACAACTTGGGAAACAGAATCAGAGATGAGACAAAGATATCCAGAGTTATTTTCATGATGTGAGTATTTATTCAGTTTTGATTATATTGCTTCTTGTACATACTTTAATTGATTGCGTGCGAGTTCGAGGACGAACTCATAATCTGAGAGGGGGAGAATTGTAAGGCCCGAGACTATAGAGATGATATTATTTTAATCCGAGATTATTGAATTAGAGAATTATGGAGTGTTGAATTATATTCCAAGATGTTTGTAATTATTTAGGATTGGAATTGAATCGAAAAGATTGAATAGGGGCTGATGTGCAATTAATGAGAAATTGAGGGACTAAAGTGCAATAAGTGGGATTTACCACTTGTCATGCCATGCAAGAGGAAGCTTGGGACGTGCCACATTGCTACTTTTTCACTCCATTTCATTCAGATTTTTTTAAGGATATGGCCGAAACCCTCCATGGATGAAAGCTTCAAGTTCCTTTCTCATTTTTCAAGTTTCATTGAGATGATCCAACCATAATTTCTTGAAATTGAATTTAGATTCTTGCTCCTCAACTCAAGGGCTTCAAGGTGAGGTAAAATTCATCAATTTTCAGCATGTTTCGAAATCTATATGTTGGAGGAATTGTGATTTTATTAGAGATATATGTTCTTGAATAGCTAGAAATCATAACGCCGTAAACAGATCGATTATCGGATGTCGTATGCAATTTGTGTAAAATTCCAGCATGTTGGCCGAAACTAGATGGTGCAGAATTATTGTGTTTTGGCTTGGTATTGTTGTGGATTATGAGTTGTTGATGTTAATTGATTGTTGTTTGAGTTTTCGGGATACCGAAATTGCGCCGTTATGCCGCCGAATTTGATATAGAATGAGTTAATCAATTTCATGTGGAGTTTGATATTGCTAATGTGGAGTTCGAATTGTGCACTCCGGATTTGGTATGGATAGCCTTGAGTTCGAATGTGTAGCTCCAACCTTGGCTAGAAGAATGAGCAATATTTCCTAACTTGTGTTCTTGTTGACCGAGAAAAGTTGAGCAAGATTGTGTCAAGTGTGATAGCATCTAAGAACCGAAAAGAAAGGTATAATTCATGTTGATTCGGGAAGATACAACTCGAGTTAGATTTGATTCGAGTTTCCCAAAATCACATACTAGAATTCTATACATTGCTATGCTTGTGCTTTATCTTGATTTATTTACACGCATTGAGATAGTAGAGTCGTTGGCAGATTTGCCAAAATTTCCAGATGTTCGGTGGTATCGAAGCATAGGAGAAGATCGACTCCGATTGTAGATATTCGATATAGACAAGACTGAAGTCTAGGAATAAGACGTACCGCCACCACGATTGCGAGAGTAGGTGGGAGACTTGTTACGTCTTATTGACACCGAGATCCCTAGACTTAGATATGAGTCGAGTCAAAGAATAAAAGTCGAAGAGTTTTATCTGTATTCACCAATGTGTTATAATTACTGATTCATGTGTTATGATTTTGTATTTAATTGCATCACATGCATGTATACATGTTTGATACTGGGATTTGTTCTCACCGCAGTATTCGGCTGTTGTTGTGTCTGTATGTGTGCATAACAATAGGTGGGAAAGGATCAGGGTCGAGACAAAGATGAGAGATCGAGATAGCGTGGTGATTACGGGCATAGACGATGAACTAGTGGTTCTACATGTTGATCTGTAGTTGTTTTTTTTTAAACGCCAGGTTGTATGATTGTAATGAATCAAGACATGTATTTAATTCGGTTGAAATAAAATAGAGATATCATTTGTGTATGATTTATATACAATTGTTTTTGAAATTAAAAGCAAAATTTTGACCCACATTTTCTAGCAAAGATCGACTTAATCGCAAAGATAATTGAGTTAGAGCCCGGGTCCCCACAAAGAGTATCTTAGGGAGAATGGGATTCTATCGCAGTGGACTCCGCCCGCTACACCACAGTTGAATGGTGTTTCGGAGCGTCGTAACCGGACTTTGATGGACATGGTTCGGTCTATGATGGGGTTCACGGAGTTTCCGTAACTCTTTTGGGGATATGCGCTTGAGACAGCGACACTGTTGTTGAACAATGTCCATTCAAAGGCAGTTGATAAAACACCATTTGAGATATGGATGTGTAAGCCTCCCAAATATTCTTATCTTAGAATATGGGGGTGCCCTGCTTATGTGAAGCAGGTAGTGGGAGATAAATTGGATTGTCGATCCATTTTATGTTACTTTGTGGGATATCCAAGGAATTCAGTTGGATACTATTTTTATCATCCCCATGAAACAAAGGTGTTTGTTTCGAGGAATGCAACTTTTTTGGAAAAAGAATTTATATTGGATAGAAAAGGGGAGATGATAGAACGCGAAGAGGTTCGAAAGACACCCACAATTAAAGAACCCACACCCGAAGAGCCAAGATAGGATTCAAGCTCCTAGAAGATCCGAGAGAGTCTCGAGACCACCTATGAGGTATGGTCTGCTTCTTGAAGAGGGCCATGATGAGCCTATCAATGGATGTGATCCAAGGACCTTCAAGGAAGCATTATCTGATGTCGATTCATCCAAGTGGCTTGAAGCAATGGAATCTGAGATGAATTCCATGCATTCGAACCAAGTGTGGAACCATGTGGATTCACCCGAAGGAACCGTTCCCATAGGGTGTAAATGGATTTACAAGAGGAAACTTGGGGCGGATGGGAAGATATTGACCTTCAAGATGCGGTTGGTGGCAAAAGGATATACTCAAAGATAAGGAGTTGACTTTGAGGAAACCTTTTCTCCAGTTGCAATGTTCAAGTAAATAAGGATATTGCTAGCCATAGCTGCAGGGTATGACTATGAGATATGACAGATGGATGTCAAGACAACCTTTCTTAATGGGGATATTAAGGAAGAGATTTACATGTCTCCACCTGAAAGGTTTACGTCTATCGGAAGTGAGCATATGGTATGCAAACTTCAGAGATCTATTTATGGTCTAAAGCATGCATCTAGGAGTTGGAACCTTATATTAGACAGTACAATCAAAGAGTCTGGTTTTAATAAGAATCCTGAGGAACCCTGTGTGTATAAGAAGGTTAGTAGGAGTGCTGTGACATTCCTGGTTGATACGAATCCTCGTACGGATAAATAGCAAACACGATTAAAATCGAGTCGCGCCCTCTATTCAATAATGAGCAAGGATGGATGTGTTGTCTCGACCTTTTGAATCAAGTTTGTGAGTGATTTTCACCTCTAAACTATGAAAAGTTTAGCAACAAATAATCACGGAAAATAAACAACCGAAATTATAACGAACCTTCAAAGAACAAGCCCTTGGCAATCCGCACAAGAACGATCGACAAACGCCACAAAGTTAAAAACTTTGATAAGTTTGATTTTGATTACAAAGCAAAGCTTTGAAAAAAAGTTTGAGAGAAAAACTCAAAACTATTGCATAAACTCAATAATATCTTAATTGTGCGTTAATTTTCGTTCAAACATGTTTTAATAAACAAAAGATATCTCAAATCTAGTCTCCAAAAAAATTAAAACTCTAGAAAGGAAACAAATCCGCGCAGAAAACACAGGACACGGACCCCGTGTGGACCTCCGTGTACGGGTTCGTGTTCGCTCGGGAGAATCAACTTCAGCTGGAAACAAGGAGCACGGACCCCGTGTCCACCTCCGTGTACGGGTCCGTTTACGCACTGTATTAGGACACGGACCCCGTGTACTGATCCGTGCTCGGGTCCGTGTCGGCACGCAATGTAATATCTAACCTGGTGAACGGTACAGTTTAAGATTTCGTATGTTTATGGATTATTTGGTTAAGATTAAGTTTGATTTAGATGTTAAGAGTTGTGATTATGGGTCATAGCATTGTTGGTTATTATTGTTTTGTGGTATTGTTGATATTAGTTGATGGGTAGTTGTGTTGTATCAGCGTTGCGATTCGATTTTTGTTGCATAGAGTTGTTTTGGCCGAGAGCAGACCGCACCCGCGGTGATTTGTGCAGCGCACCCGCGGTCTTTATTGCAGAATTTGTGGAATTGCCGAAAAGACACCGCACCCGCGGTGGGATAGGTACCGCACCCGCGGTCGTCGATTTCAGAAATTCGGTTGAGGTACCGAAGGCACACCGCACCCGCGGTGAGGTATGTAGCGCACCCGCTGTAATGCCCGAGATTTTTATCCTGTTAATCTGAGCCGGTTTATTGATTCATTGATATGATTATAGATAGAGCACGTCGAATTTGGATTGCAGTTATTGAGTTGTAATTATGTGCAAAGATTTTGTGTGAGACCCGAAGGTCTCGCGCATATGCGCGAGCTGAGTGAGTCCAAGAGATGCTGAGACGAAGGTCTCGCGCATATGCGCGAGATGTCCAGAGAAGTGGGCACATATGCGCTAGCAGATAAAATTGTTAAGTGCCGAGACAGTAGGTCTCGCGCATATGCGCCGGTTGAGGTCGCGCATATGCGCGAGACGTGCAGACTAAAGAATAAGCCATGTGTACTTTACATGCAATATATATGTTTCCAAAGTCATTCTTCTTCAGGATTGCATCCGAGGAACTCTGAGAAATCCTTCAACATTTTCATCTTCAACACTCGGTTTTGCAAGATCCGGCTAACCGAATTTGAATCCGAGGCTAGATTCGTGTTCCTCTCATTACTAGCTTCAAGGGGATGTAAATATTATTATGTTCTTGTATGATTTGAGATATTGATGTTGGGGAAATTGTGAATTACACTAGACTATGTGTTCTTGTGATATCGGAGAACGTTTATTCGCAACCGAATCGAAGAAATGATATCGTATGAATTTTATATGAAATTCCCGCATGTCTTGACTTGAGTATATACAGATTTCAGTATAGTAGATGTTGCTATGATGAGAATTATGAGTTGTTGGTTATAGATTATTGATGTTGGATTGACCGGTATCGAAAGATTACGCCGTTATGCCGTCGATTGATATCGAGATTGAATATGATTAGTATATGAGTGGCTGTGAGTTGTGTCTTGATAGAATGCATCTATACATTGTCATTTCAGATTTGTATTGGCCATTTTGAACTTGAGACTTCGGCTACGAAAGATTGTTCGACACGAAAGGTATAATTCATGTGAACACGGGAAGACATGCCTCGATTCAGACTGGATATGAGTTTCCCAAAATCACATACTAGATTCTTATTTATGTGTGATGATGATTATGTCTTGGTTATAGATTTATATTCAAGCATTTGAGATAGGAGTCATTGACAGATTGTCAAACTAGACGTTCGGTGTATCGACGCATAGGAGCAGATCATCTCCGATTGTAGACATTCGATACAGATATGACCGAAGTCTAGGAATAAGACGTACCGCCACCCCGATTGGGAGAGTAGGTGGGAGACTTGTTACGTCTTATTCACACCGGGCTCCCTAGACTTAGATATGAGTCGAGTTAAAGAATAAGAGTCGTATTGTTTTATCTGTACTCACTAATGTAGCATAATTACTGAATCATGTATTATGATTTTGTATTTAATAGCATGACATGCATGTATACCATGTTTTATAGTGGGATTTGTTCTCACCGGAGTTTCCGGCTGTTGTTGTGTCTGTATGTGTACATAACGACAGGTGGGGCAGGATCAGGGTCGCAAGCAAGATGAGAGATCAAGATATGGTGGTGATTTCGGGCATAGCAGATTACTAGTCGTTTTGTACTTGACGTGTACTTGATTTCTGATCGAGCAAAACTTGCACTGTGAAATCCTTAATAAAAATATGGTTTTGTGTGCTCCAATTTAATCGCAAGTGCACGATGTCAAGTAATAGTATAATGTACGTGAGTACGAGTATCGTTCCACTGAAAACTGTATTTAACAATTAATATTTTCAGTTATTGAACATTTAGCAACGGAAATTGATTTGATTGTTTTACACTACTGTTCTTAAACAAGAAATGCAAATAAAAAGATTCAATAAATGCTAAACGAAGATAATATCTAAAATGGTTGGTTAAGGTTCAATGATAAGACGGATTTTTTGGGAATATCGGTTCACCTACCCCTCATTAATTAGTTAATTCGGTCGATATTGGTTTACGCTTCCGACAGGATTTCCTATTCAATTGAACACACTCTCTCGAGCTATGCCAAACTAATTCGACTCAATGAAGTAATTAAATATCTTTAATTATTTATCAAGAGTGAATTGCATTTCGATCTATGAAATCCCCTAGTTTTCGACCCTTCGGACTATGACTATCGACGCGTATCCAATTTCATATATCTATGTAAATTGTAGATCCACGGATTATACTACTCGTTCTTATCACAAGTTATTCTCTTGAACTCACTCGCAATATGAAAACGTTGTTAAAATTAGCTATGTTCTAACAACACGAAGAAAACAATAGTATAATCAAGAATAAACCAGAAATCGAAACTGAATTCAATTAATTCAACGTTTTGGGGTAGGATCCCCTCAAATCCCAACAAATATGAAAGTTAGCTACTAGAAATCATGATTGAAATCAACAAAACAAAGTTTAGACAATAAAAACTAAGTTAGAAATACTAGAATCTACGAAAAACGCAAAAAACGGTGCTCGGAAAGTGTCGAATCTTCAATCCAAGCGCTCAATCCTCTCCCAAGCTTGTCTTGAATCTTCAACAATGTCTGAATTAATCCTCAAATCTCGACCCTCTCCTTGCCATATCAGCCACCATCCCAAAGTAAGGAAAAAATCGGCTGCCAAATCTTGCCAAAATTAAGTGGCGCTCAGGCGGTAGAGAATTACCGCTCGAGCGCCACACATTCTGTAAAACAAGTGCGGAGTTCATCTTTCGGCGCTCGGGCGATAGAGAATTACCGCTCGAGCGCCATATATTCTGTAGTTTTTCTCCTTTGAGTCGCTTCTCGCGCTCGGGCGGTAGAAATTCACCGCCCGAGCACCGTCTCTTCTGTCCCGAAACTTCTTGTTGGCACACTTTGCTCCGATTTCCGATTTCCAACCAGTTTACCTGCCAATTCGATACGCCCAGGTGAGACATGATCAAATGAAAATTTTTACTCTACAATGCACAAAATGTAAACAAAAAGTACGCATGCACAATGCAAACACACACAAACTAATGCCACAAAACACGTAAAAACTACTACTATCAACCCCCTCATACTAACCTTTGGCTTGTCCTCAAGCCAAACAGGTTACAAACTACACTCAACATGCAACCAACACAGAATGAGGAGAATAAAACAAACTAAACTGATGGTGAAGTAGTAAACTGGCATCTATTGCCTCAGCGGGGTTGTGAACCACATCCATTTAGTCAAATCACAACATAAATCACCCCCTTTTTTCAGAACCTCACAATACAATAATATTTTTCCAAAAGATGTGGTCGTGTGTGCTGTGGATCTTTCTAGCTTGTGTTTCTGACAGTTTTATTCGCAAATCATGTGGGTTGTCGAATTAACCAGTCAGCGCAAGTTTCTCTTTTCTGAGTCCTGTTTCTATTTGGGACCAACCAGTAAACACAAACAGTGGTAGAGTTCCATAGTTGAACAACAACAAAATGTAGGGAGTCAATAACCAACGGCTCAAGTGGTCAAGAAAGATGGGGATTACGTAGATCATTTTCACTATGCACTTTGTCAGAAATTTTCTCTGACATTCCTCAACGCCTTACATCTCCATCTTTTTAGCCTTGGGGTAGGATTTCACCCCCTTTTTGGCTCTCCCACACCTTACATCCCCTTTTTTTTTTTTCCTGGTGCATAGTTTTCTCATGCGTACTCCTTAGGCTTTGGATATAGTATATGTTTATTAGTCTGGCCTCGGAGCGAATCTATAGGTCCTATGCACGATTGGATGAAGGATGTTTGGGGAATACTTTTGATTTTCTACTTGAATTCATGTTAATGGGTAGTCACTCATTTCAACAGGTACTCATTCAAGTTCTACTCGCATCTTCTGTTTCTCCCGTTCCCCTCACAGATTATTTTTAACTTAACTATCATTGACAACACTATTAAAATCCACTATGTGCGCATAAACAAAATTTCAAAATACCGGGGGATTCATAATGAGTGATAGGTCTAAGTAACATGCTGTTCATTTAGCCCAAAATCATCACTGGCTACCAATCGTCTAAATTCACCATCAACTGACACTTATGCAAGATAAATATGCAAGCAAACCAAGACGAACGACGACCCCCTCATACTAAAGGTGTGCATTGTCCCCATTGCACAAAAGATGGGAAACACATGCAAACATGAATGCAAACACAACAACAAAAGCAAAAAATAAATGACCGAACGAACAATAATGCGGACCACAAATAAAGGAGCAGACAAAAGAAAGAAAATAAATGCAAGGGAAACAGTAAACTCCCCTGATCAAAGCTCCCCGCCGTTCTAAATATAAGAACAAACAACATTAAAAATATAAAACAAAATCCAGAAAGATAAAATCAAATTAAATGCAAGAGAGGGGAAAGAAAAGTAGTTCTCAATTTACAGTCGAGAGCTAGACTGTCGGCCGGTCTCAGTTTGAATTGTCTTGGAACCGGGTGATTCCAAGGTGTGGCTCCATTATGCCACCCATGTAGTGCTTCAGTCGCTGGGCATTGACCATGAATGTCCCATCCTTACCATCGTGCAGTTCCACGGCTCCCGACGGGTATACTTTAGAGATCACGAATAGTCCAGACCATCGTGACTTCAATTTTCCAGGAAATAGTCGCAATCGGGAGTTGTAGAGTAGAACATTGTCCCCTTCCTTGAATTCCCTCTCGATGATTCGCTTATCATGGGCCCTCTTCGTCTTCTCCTTGTATGACAATGCAAGATCATATGCCAGGTTCCGGAATTCCTCTAACTGATCCAGTTGCAGTAGACGTCGTTCACCTGCATCAGTAAAATTAAAGTTCAATGCTTTTGTGGCCCAATACGCTCGATGCTCCAATTCTACAGGTAAATGACATGCTTTACCAAACAACAACCTATATGGTGTAGTGCCTATAGGTGTTTTAAAAGCAGTCCTATATGCCCAAAGAGCATCATCTAACCTGACCGACCAATCTTTCCTACTGACTCCCACCACTTTTTCCAAAATTCGCTTGATTTCTCGATTAGACACCTCAACTTGACCACTTGTCTGGGGATGATAAGGGGTAGAGATCTTGTGTGTGACACCGTATTTGTTCAAGAGTTTTTCAAATAGTTTGTTGCAAAAATGAGTGCCACCATCACTAATGATTGCTCTCGGTGTTCCAAATCTGTTTAAAATATTTTTCTTCAAAAATTTCAAAACCACCTGAGCATCATTAGTGGCATATGCTTCTGCCTCTACCCATTTAGACACATAGTCAACCGTCACCAAAATATATTTTTTCGTGAATGAACTGGGAAACGGTCCCATGAAGTCTATCCCCCACACATCGAATACCTCACACTCAATGATATTATTCAATGGCATTTCATGACGGTTAGAGATGTTACCTGTCCGTTGGCATCTATCACAAGCTAGCACATAAGAACGAGCATCCTTAAATAGAGTTGGCCAATAAAAGCTACATTCGAGTACCTTAGATGCCGTCCTGGTTGGTCCGAAGTGACCACCTACCTCACGGTCATGACAATGATGGAGGATTTGCCCAAACTCCACCTCTACAACACATCTTCTTATCATAGAATCTGCACAAATTATAAACAAAAACGGTTCCTCCCAAAAGTAATATTTCACGTCAGAGAAGAATTTCTATCGTTGGTGAAATGATAAATTAGGTGGTGGAGTGCCTGTGACAAGAAAGTTAGCAAAATTCGCATACCAAGGACAGTGTCTCACCTCAAATAGTTGCTCATCAGGAAACCAATCATTTATAGCATGATCTACACTGTCATTACTTACCAACTCCAACCTAGACAGATGATCCGCCACAACGTTCTCAACACCCTTCTTATCTTTTATTTCTAGATCACATTCTTGTAGCAACAAAATCCATCGAAGAAGGCGTGGCTTTGCATCTTTTTAGCAAGTAAATATTTAAGTCCAGAGTGATCGGTGTAAACAATGACTTTGGACAGAACAAGATATGAGTGAAATTTGTCGAGAGCAAATACTACTGCAAGTAATTCCTTTTCAGTTGTTGCATAATTCAATTGAGCCTCATCTAAGGTCTTACTTGCGTAGTAGATTGTATGAAATACCTTGTTTTGCCGCTGGCCAAGCACAGCTCCCACCGCAGTATCACTGGCATCGCACATTACCTCGAATGGTAGATCCCAATCTGGAGCCACCAAGACAGGAGCCGTCACCAAGCGCTCCTTCAAATCCTCGTATGCCTGTAAACAGTCAGAATTAAAATCAAATGGCAAATCTTTCATAAGTAAGGAAGAAAGAGGTTTGGCAATTTTAGAAAAATCTTTGATAAAACGCCGATAAAAACCGGCGTGGCCTAGAAAACTTCTAACTCCCTTCATGGATGTCGGAGGCGGTAGGTTCTTGATAACTTCGACTTTTGCCTTGTCCACCGCTATTCCGTTCTCCGAAATCTTGTGCCCTAGGACAATTCCCTCTTGTACCATGAAATGACACTTCTCCCAATTAAGTACCAGGTTCGTCTCCTCGCATCTCTTCAACACAGATCTCAAATTCTGCAAACACTCATCAAACGTTGCACCAAAGATAGAAAAGTCATCCATAAATATTTCAAGAAAAGTTTCAATCATATCATGGAATATAGCAGTCATACACCGCTGAAATGTAGCCGGTGCATTACAAAGACCAAAAGGCATACGGCGAAAAGCAAAAGTCCCATAAGGACAAGTGAACGTGGTTTTCTCTTGGTCCTCAGGTGCAATAGTGATTTGATTATAGCCAGAATNCACACTGAACAGGGCTTACCCATGCACTATCAGATATAGGATAGATAATACCTGCATCGAGAAGCTTAATCGTTTTAGCCTTTACTACCTCTTGCATCTTTGGATTCAATCTTCTCTGAGGTTGCACAAGAGGTGAGTATTTTTCTTCCATCAAAATCTTGTGCATGCAAACTGATGGATTGATCCCTTTGATATCTGTCACCTTCCACGCAAATGCACTCTTGTGCGCTTTCAAAACTTCCACCAGTTTGTCCTCCATAACATCTGTCAAAGCAACAGAAATAATGACAGGTAAAGTTTTATTCGCACCTAGGTATACATACTTGAGGTGTGGAGGTAGTGGTTTTAGCTCAAGTGTTGGTGGGTCCTCGATGCTTGACTTTGGCGGTGTCAAATCCCTTCGCTCTCCTAAATCCTCTAGTCGCATCTTCATTGGTTTTCTCCATGGATGGTTTGCATTAAAGTATGCCACTATTTCAGCTTTTCCTTTATCCAATTCATTTTCGCCCATTTCAGTAGTGAGAGTGGCCTCCAAGGGGTCCCTAAGAGCGTCCTGCACATAGTTAGACACAAGAGAATCAATAGCATCAATTCTATAACAACTATCAGCATGCAATGTGTGCTTAAGTGTATTAAAAACGTCAAAAGTAATCTCCTCCTCCCCCACTCTCAATCTTAACTTCCCTTCCTGTACATCAATCAGAGCCTTGCCAGTTGCAAGGAACGGTCTCCCCAAAATTAGAGGCATCTCCATATCCTCCTCCATGTCAAGCACCACAACTGCAGGGAAGATAAATTTGTCCACCTTGACTAACACATCCTCAATCACTCCTCTTGGATACTTGACAGATCTGTTAGCCAGCTGTAAAGACATCCTTGTAGGTTTAGGTTCTCCCAATCCAAGTTTCCTGAACACAGAAAAAAGCATGAGGTTGATACTTGCCCCAAGATCACATAACGCTTTATGAAAAACAACATCACCAATCATGCAAGGAATAGAAAAACTCCCTGGATCTTTGAGTTTCGGTGGGGTCTTATTTTGCACCAAAGCAGAGCAGTTTTCAGTTAGACTTACCGTCATGTTATCCTCCAATTTTCTCTTGTTCGCTAAGATGTCCTTCAAAAATTTAGCATAACTAAGCATTTGCATCAAAGCATCGGCAAAAGTAATATTGATTTGCAACTTTTTAAATACCTCTAGAAACTTACCGAATTGTGCATCTAGTTTTGCTTTTTTCAATGCTGCAGGGAAGGGTGGAGGGATAACAATCTTAGACTGTGCAGTGGGTGCTGGTGTAGAGTTAGAAGACTTACCTTTAGATGTTGCAGTCTGCTCATCCTTCGTTTGACTTTTTTCTTTTTCCTTTGACTCTAGAATCTTTCCACTCTTCAATTCAATGGCCTTCACTTGCTCTTTTGGATTAGTCTCCGTGTTACTAGGAAAGGTGCCCGGCTCTCTACTTGCTATCATTTTGGCTAACTGCCCAATTTGATTCTCGAGTCTTTTTATCGATGCATCTTGGTTTTGGAGTCTAGTTTCAGTGGATGAAATGAACTTCGACATCATTTGCTCCAAGTTTGATTTTTCATCTCGAGTTTCCTGTCGATACATCGGTTGCTTACTATACTGCTGTCCTCCTTGTGGTCGCGTCAGATTGCCTTGGCCACCCCATGAGAAGTTGGGGTGTTGTCTCCATTTAGGATTATATGTATTTGAATAAGGATCATTCCTCGGACGGTTTTGAATCCTCACTTGATTCACTAGTGCCTCCTCATTTACATAGAACGGACCACTGTCTTGACAGTCTTTAACATAGTGTTCCCCTCCGCATTTTTCACAAAATATCTCTTGTAGGCGCATTGCTGTCCCGTTTACGCTCATGCTGTCTATTTTCCTGTTGAGTGCTTCTAATTGTGCAGTGACAGCTGAAAAGTCAGTTACCTGGTGTATTCCTGCAGTTCTTCGCTGAGTGTTCCTTTCTGATTGAGGATGATAGCTGCTAGCAGCCATCTCCTCTAGTAACTCATACCCCTCCTCGGCCGTTTTCCTCGACAGATTTCCACAGGCCGCAGCATCTATCATGGTTCGGTTAGATGACATTAAACCATAGTAAAATGTTTGGACCACTAACCCAAGAGGTAACTCATGATGTGGGCATCTTCGCAATAAGTCTTTGTAGCTCTCCCACGCCTCGTAGAGTGACTCCTGCTCAAATTGAGAGAAGGTGGTTATGTCCGCTCGCAGCTTCATGGTTTTTGATGGGGGAAAGTACTTTAAGAGGAATGCCTGGGCCATATGAGCCCACGTAGTGATTGAACCTGCAGGTAAACAATTCAACCAAGATTTAGCTTTATCACGCAAAGAGAATGGAAATAAACGTATTCTAACAGCATCATCTGAAACTCCATTAAATTTAAAAGTATCGCAAATTTCTAAGAAGTCGGCGATGTGAGTGTTCGGATCATCCAGCGCATTCCCCCCGAATTGGACAGTGTTCTGGATCATTTGAATTATTGCTGGTTTGATCTCAAACTGGTTTGCCCTGACTGTTGGGTGCACTATGCTTGGACGTGCCCCGTCAAGCGACGGTTGCGCATACTCAAGCATGGGTATGCGCCTTGGCTCTTCGATTCTTAGATCTTCGTGATGCTCCTCCTCACGTTCGTTCCTGTTCATTATGTCTCTAAGTCTCTGCTGTTGTTGTCGTCTGCGTAATGTTCTTTCAATCTCGGGATCGAATATCTCTAGTTCAGGCTCGAGAGACCTTGGCATGCACTGGACAAGAGATCTGGAACAGAATACGGAGAGATAGTTCAAAAAGAAAAAATAAAATTAATAATAATTATAAAAAAAAACTGCTAAAGAAAATAGCTAAAAATAAAATTGTAGAATAACAGTCCCCGACAACGGCGCCAAAAACTTGATCGAGCAAAACTTGCACTGTGAAATCCTTAATAAAAATATGGTTTTGAGTGCTCCAATTTAATCGCAAGTGCACGATGTCAAGTAATAGTATAATGTACGTGAGTACGAGTATCGTTCCACTGAAGACTGTATTTAACAATTATTATTTTCAGTTATTGAACATTTAGCAACGGAAATTGATTTGATTGTTTTACACTACTGTTCTTAAACAAGAAATGCAAATAAAAAGATTCAATAAATTCTAAACGAAGATAATATCTAAAATGGTTGGTTAAGGTTCAATGATAAGACGGATTTGTTGGGAATATCGGTTCACCTACCCCTCATTAATTAGTTAATTCGGTCGATATTGGTTTACGCTTCCGACAGGATTTCCTATTCAATTAAACACACTCTCTCAAGCTATGCCAAACTAATTCGACTCAATGAAGTAATTAAATATCTTTAATTATTTATCAAGAGTGAATTGCATTTCGATCTATGAAATCCCCTAGTTTTCGACCCTTCGGACTATGACTATCGACGCGTATCCAATTTCATATATCTATGTAAATTGTAGATCCACGGATTATACTACTCGTTCCTATCACAAGTTATTCTCTCGAACTCACTCGCAATATGAAAACGTTGTTAAAATTAGCTATGTTCTAACAACACGAAGAAAACAATAGTATAATCAAGAATAAACCAGAAATCGAAACTGAATTCAATTAATTCAACGTTTTGGGGTAGGATCCCCTCAAATCCCAACAAATATGAAAGTTAGCTACTAGAAATCATGATTGAAATCAACAAAACAAAGTTTAGACAATAAAAACTAAGTTAGAAATACTAGAATCTACGAAAAACGAAAAAACGGTGCCTGGAAAGTGTCGAATCTTCAATCCAAGCGCTCAATCCTCTCCCAAGCTTGTCTTGAATCTTCAACAATGTCTGAATTAATCCTCAAATCTCGACCCTCTCCTTGCCATATCAGCCACCATCCCAAAATAAGGAAAAAATCGGCTGCCAAATCATGCCAAAATTAAGTGGCGCTCGGGCGGTAGAGAACTACCGCTCGCGCGCCACACATTCTGTAAAACAAGTGCGGAGTTCATCTGTCGGCGCTCGGGCGGTAGAGAATTACCGCTCGAGCGCCACATATTCTGTAGTTTTTCCCCTTTGAGTCGCTTCTCGCGCTCGGGCGGTAGAAATTCACCGCCCGAGCGCCGTCTCTTCTGTCCCGAAACTTCTTGTTGGCACACTTTGCTCCGATTTCCCATTTCCAGCCAGTTTACCTGCCAATTCGATACGCCCAGGTGAGACATGATCAAATGAAAATGTTTACTCTACAATGCACAAAAGGTAAACAAAAAGCACGCATGCACAACGCAAACACACACAAACTAATGCCACAAAACACGTAAAAACTACTTCTATCAATTTCTGAACACTAGTATATGATTGTACTAAAACAGACTTGTATGTAAATTATGTTTGTTTAATCGAATAAAGAATAGTTTCATGCTTCATTTATACAATTGATTTAATGTTAAAAGCAAAATTTTGACCCACATTTCTAGCAAAGATCCAACTAATCCCCAAACGAATTGAGTTAGAGCCCGGGTCCCCACACCCGCTGTGCATGAACAGTAGAAGCGTGTTTTCGAGATTTAAGTGATATAATGCAAGAGTTGGTTCATTTTTCTCATTTCTTCTCCCATTTTCTCGGTTCTTTCTCTCAAGGGGAGGTTAGGGTTTCATTTCCTTTCTTTGATTCAAGCTACTTGTTGGATTATTGTAGTGTGATCAAGGTTCTTGTGGGTTCAAAGAGCTAAGGTAAGCTTGTGGTATAGTTTATTCTTGGTTTTGGTGTTGGGAGAGATCATGGGTTTGTTGATGGTGTAAGTTTTATGAATTTAATTGTATGAGTTTGTGATTATTGGGTTATTGATGGTGCAAATTATGGTTTATTGTTGTGGGTTGTGTACAAGGGTATAGATTCAAGGTTCCAAGTGTTGTAAGTGGAATTCATTTCCTTGTGCTCACATGATAATATATGTATTGTGTTTCAATGGTTTTAAAGTGTTATTCCCTTCCATTTGATTCATGCTATGTATTAATACACCTTGTTGTATATTAGAGACATTCTTATGTCTCAATTATGTTAAAGGGAATACAAAAGAAAATAGAGTCTTCAAAGTGTTTGTTTTAATGCCAAAGAGAGAATTCAAATGTTTTATTGGATTGATAGATACATAGTCAGAGATTGCATGCAATTAGTTGATCAACGACCATAGGCTTATATCCCTCAGAGTTATCGATGTATATCGATGGGATATAGGTACAGAGACAGAGTTAC
>NC_133310.1:11813323-11822680 GCF_012295235.1 Primulina huaijiensis | reverse complement strand
ACCAATGCATATGACTTCGTCTACTTTCAACAGTCCGGGTATGTCTTCTTCTACATCTAATTATTGTTATTGGTTGATATGTATTATGTGAGCACATTGTAGGAGTATGCCTCCTAAGAGAAAGGCTTCAGAGGGTGAGGATAGTTCTTCCTCTAGAGTTGTCGATGAGTTCGGCAAGCTACTGAAAGAGCAAGCTAAGGTCCATAGTGAGCAGATCCAACAGTTGTTACGTTTGCAAGGAACAGGCCAAGGTAGAGGTCAAGGGAGAGGCCAAGTGGCTCAGGCAGTTGGGACCGATGGGATCTTTACTGCTTTCAAGAGAATGGATCCGCCGGAATTTGCAGGAAGCACTGATCCATTGGTGGCTGTAGAGTGGGTCAAAGCTCTTGAGGCGATTTTCGATCATCTCAACTATGAAGATAAGGACAGAATCAGTTGTGCAGTGTTCATGTTAGTCAAAGCTGCACGCATTTGGTGGAATGCTACCAAGGTAAGTGTTGATGTTCCAGCATTGAAGTGGCAAGAGTTCACTGATCTTATCTATGACAAGTATTTCCCAGATGCACTTCGAGCTCGGAAGGTGACTGAGTTTTTAGAGCTTCGTCAAGGAGGTATGAATGTTGATGAGTATATTCTGAAGTTTGAAGAGGGCTGTCTGTTTGCTCCGTATATTGCCTCCAATGACAAAGACAAGGGTGCTCATTTCATTAGAGGCCTTCGAGCAGAAATCAGAAGGGACATCAATATGTCGAAGGCGGTGACATTCAAAGAGATTGTGTCTAAGGCTTTGGTGGCCGAGCAAGATGAGAAAGACATTGCCAGAGAGAGACAGGCGAGGCAGCAGTTTGTTGCTCAAAGAGGTCAAGGTTCGAGACAAAGAGGAAAGGACCATTCTAAAGGGGAGGGGCAAGTTGGAGCCGAGTCCTAAACCACCGACAGTTCCATCTGATCCTGAGAAGCCATTGTGTCCCAAGTGCAGTAGACATAATCGGGGAGAGTGCAGATTTGGTACTCATACTTGTTACCGTTGTGGCACTGCATGCCATATAGCCAAGGATTGTCCAAGAGGCTCGAGTAAAGAGAAGGTGCAGGGTCGCATCTTTACCATGACAAAGGAAGGCATAAACCATGATTCTTCTACGATCTCTAGCACTATTTTAATTTCAGGCAGAGTAGCTACGACATTGATTGATACAGGAGCTACTCATTCTTTTAAGTCTGAACTATTTTTGAGATCTTTGGGTATAGTTCCTTCTGTTATTCCCCTTCAGTTTAATGTTGTTTTGCCTTCGGGAGATGTGTTGTGCCCAACATCTAATGTGTATGCGTGCTCTGTTCAAATTGATGGGCGAGTTGTTTATGCTGATTTGATTGTTATTCCAATGGTTGCATTTGATATTATACTTGGCATGGATTGGCTATCAACTTACCGTGCAGTGATTGATTGCATTGCTAAGACGGTGAAATTTGCAGATGATGGCAATAGGGAAGGTTTGTTTGCCAGTACAGGTACTTTGCTGATCTTTCCTTTTATTTCGTGTCTTGAGGCTAAGAAGTTGTTGTTTAGAGGTTGTGATGGGTTTTTGGTTTTGATTGTGGATATGGATATAATTGTGAAGTTGAATATTGATGATATTGATATTGTGGGAGAGTTCTCTGATTTATTTGAGGATGATGTGCTGGGTTTAACGCCGGACAGAGATGTAGAGTTTGTGAGTGATCTAGTTCCAGGTACGGTTCCTATTTCTAAGGCTCCGTACAGAATGACCCCTTCAGAGATGAAAGAGTTGAAGACGCAATTGCAGAATTTATTCTTTAAAGGTTTTATTCGGCCGAGTTCTTCGCCTTGGGGAGCTCCGGTTCTTTTCGTCAAGAAGAAAGATGGGTCGTTGCGGCTGTGTATTGATTATAGAGAGATCAACAAAGTGACGATTAAGAATAAGTATCCGTTGCCACGGATAGATGACCTTTTTGACCAACTGCAAGGGGCTACAGTGTTCTCGAAGATTGATTTGCGATCTGGTTATTATCAGTTGAAGGTTAGGGAGTCTGATATCCCTAAGACGGCGTTCCGGACCAGGTACGGTCACTATGAATTTCTTGTGATGTCTTTTGGTCTGACCAATGCTCCTTCAGTCTTCATGGATCTTATGAACCGTGTGTTCAAGCCGTATTTGGATAGCTTTGTCATTGTTTTTATCGATGACATTTTGATTTACTCCAAGACCAGAGAGCTTCATTCAGAGCACCTCAGAGTTGTTCTTCAGTTGCTGAGAGAGAAGAGGTTGTATGCTAAGTTGAAGAAGTGTGAGTTCTGGTTGGAGCAGATTTCTTTCTTAGGCCATGTTGTCTCGAAGGATGGTATAGCTGTTGATCCAGTGAAAATAGAGGCGATTCAGAAGTGGCCTATTCCTACCACTGTACCAGAGGTACGCAGTTTTCTTGGTTTGGCGGGTTATTATCGTCGTTTTATTTCAGACTTTTCCAAGATTGCCCTGCCGTTAACTAATCTGACGAGGAAGACTGTGAAGTTTGAGTGGTCCAATGAATGCCAAAGAGGATTCCAGGAGTTGAAAGATAAGTTGACGACAGCTCCAGTACTTGCTTTGCCCAGTGGTTCAGAGGACTTTGTTGTTTTTACCGATGCGTCGAAGAAGGGCCTCGGTGCAGTGTTGATGCAACGAGGTAAAGTTATAGCCTATGCTTCTCGCCAGTTGAAGGATTACGAGAAGAATTATCCTACGCATGATTTGGAGCTGGCAGCTGTGGTTTTCGCCCTGAAAATCTGGAGACATTATTTGTATGGCGAAAAGTGTGAAATTTTCACAGACCACAAGAGTTTAAAGTATTTGTTTTCACAGAAAGAACTTAATATGCGACAGAGACGGTGGTTAGAGCTTGTCAAAGACTATGATGTGACTATTAGTTACCACCCAGGGAAGGCGAATGTTGTAGCGGATGCATTGAGCCGTAAGTCGAGTTCTTCTTTAAGTTCTATGATTCAGCAGCCGTTGTTGTTAGATTTGCAGCGAGAGGAGATAGCTTTGGTGGTTCCTGGAACCATTGCTCGTTTTTCAGCGTTGGTTATTCGGGCTACATTGACGGACAGGATCCGTAGAGAGCAGGCTATTGATGTTCAGTTGTTAGAGTTGAGAGCTAGAGCAGAGGAGAGAGGTAATTCAGAGTTCGCGACGAATAGAGATGGTTTGGTGACGTTTAGAGGCCGTATTTGCATTCCTGCTGGTGATGATATTCGGCGAGACGTCTTGACAGAGGCACATACAGCGCCATACTCGATACATCCAGGCAGCACTAAGATGTATCAGGATCTTCGTAGACTCTATTGGTGGCCAGGTATGAAGAAAGATATTGCCATGTTTATTTCTCAGTGCCTAACTTGTCAGCAGGTGAAGATCGAGCACCAGAGACCTGCTGGGACATTGTTATCATTGCCGATTCCTCAATGGAAATGGGAGCACATTACGATGGATTTCGTGACTGGTCTTCCCAGAACGCAGAAAGGTTTTAACTCTATTTGGGTTATTGTTGATCGATTGACCAAGTCAGCGCATTTTCTTCCAGTCAAGACGACATATTCCATGAACCAGTATGCCGAAGAGTACATAGCAGAGATTGTTAGACTTCATGGTGTTCCTGTGTCGATCGTGTCTGATCGTGATCCTAGATTTACTTCAGAGTTTTGGAAGAGTTTGCACAGAGCTATGGGTACACGGTTAGCATTTAGTACAGCATATCACCCCCAGAGCGATGGTCAATCAGAGAGAGTTATTCAGATTTTAGAGGATATGCTCAGAGCTTGTACTATCGATTATCCTGGTAGCTGGAATTCTAAATTGCCTCTTGTTGAGTTCACGTATAATAATAGCTACCAAGCGACAATTGGCATGGCACCGTATGAAGCACTTTATGGTAGGAAGTGTAGATCTCCCTTGTATTGGGATGAGATTGGTGAGAGGAAGATGCTGGGTCCAGAGTTAGTCCAACAGACTGCTGATGTTGTTGCTGTTATTCGAGAGAGAATGAAGGCAGCGCAGTCGAGACAGAAGAGTTATGCCGATGTGCGTCGTAGGTCATTGCAGTTTGAGGTTGGCGATCATGTGTTCTTGAAGATAGCACCTCTTAAGGGTGTGAAGCGGTTTGGCAAGAAGGGAAAGTTGAGTCCGAGATTAATTGGCCCATTTAAGATCTTGGATAGAATTGGTGATCGACCTTACAGGTTAGCCCTACCGCCAGATCTTGACAGAGTTCATAATGTTTTTCACGTCTCTATGCTCAGGAAATATATTGCGAATCCTTCCCATGTTCTTCGCCACGAGCCATTGGATTTGACGCCGAATTTGACGTACCACGAGATTCCGGTCCAGATTCTGGATCGCAAAGTTAAAGTGTTGAGGAACAAAGAGATCGGCATTGTTAAAGTCCTTTGGAGGAATCATCTGATTGAAGACTCCACGTGGGAACCAGAGGATGAGATGAAAGAGAAGTATCCTGAGTTTTTGTGCAGTGACGTCAATTTCAAGGACGAAATTTCCTCTAAGGAGGGGAGATTGTAATATCCAAGCCTGGTGAACGGTACAGTTTAAGATTTCGTATGTTTATGGATTATTTGGTTAAGATTAAGTTTGATTTAGATGTTAAGAGTTGTGATTATGGGTCATAGCATTGTTGGTTATTATTGTTTTGTGGTATTGTTGACATTAGTTGATGGGTAGTTGTGTTGTATCAGCGTTGCGATTTGATTTTTTTTGCATAGAGTTGTTTTGGCCGAGAGCAAACCGCACCCGCGGTGATTTGTGCAGCGCACCCGCGGTCTTTATTGCAGAATTTGTGGAATTGCCGAAGAGACACCGCACCCGCGGTGGGATAGGTACCGCACCCGTGGTCGTCGATTTCAGAAATTTCGTTGAGGTGCCGAAGGCACACCGCACCCGCGGTGAGGTATGTAGCGCACCCGCGGTGCATGAACAGTAGAAGCGTGTTTTCGAGATTTAAGTGGTATAATGCAAGAGTTGGTTCATTTTTCTCATTTCTTCTCCCATTTTCTCGGTTCTTTCTCTCAAGAGGAGGTTAGGGTTTCATTTCCTTTCTTTGATTCAAGCTACTTGTTGGATTATTGAAGTGTGATCAAGGTTCTTGTGGGTTCAAAGAGCTAAGGTAAGCTTGTGGTATAGTTTATTCTTGGTTTTGGTGTTGGGAGGGATCATGGGTTTGTTGATGGTGTTGGTTTTATGAATTTAATGGTATGAGTTTGTGATTATTGGGTTATTGATGGTGAAAATTATGGTTTATTGTTGTAGGTTGTGTACCAAGGGTATAGATTCAAGGTTCCAAGTGTAGTAAGTGGAATTAATTTCCTTGTGCTCACATGACAATATATGTATTGTGTTTCAATGGTTTTAAAGTGTTATTCCTTTACATTTGATTCATGCTATGTATTAATACACCTCGTTGTATATTAGAGACATTCTTATGTCTCAACTATGTTAAAGGGAATACAAAAGAAAATAGAGTCTTCAAAGTGTTTGTTTTAATGCCAAAGAGAGAATTCAAATGTTTTATTGGATTGATAGAGACATAGTCAGAGATTGCATGCAATTAGTTGATCAACGACCATATGCTTATATCCCTCAGAGTTAGCGATGTATATCGATGGGATATAGGTACAGAGACAGAGTTACTATATAGATATCAATCCAACAGAGAAAAGAGAAATACCATCGTTATTGTTATTCATTCTATGATATTTATGTTTCAGATTTGATGGTGTTTAATGTTTTCAAAGCCATGTTTTCATAGTGTTATATGTACATTGCTATGTAAGAGTTCCACTTGCTGAGTTTTATACTCATTTCAGTTATTTCATGTGATGCAGATAAGAGCGACGAGCCGGGACGTTGATTGAGGCCGGAGTCATATACATATAGAGATGGAGGAAGGAAAGATTATTTTGATGGCATTTTTGGACATGATCATAAAAATGATATTTTGTTTTTTTGTTGTATCATTTGATTGATCATGTGTATACTTTTGACTATATGGAAATGTATTTTAAACCTTCTTTCCTTCAAGAAAAATATTTTAAATTCCGCTGTTATTTTTTGAATTCCGGTCAGAGGGTTACATTAAGTGGTATCAGAGCACCGTTCTTCGGACCAATGCATATGACTTCGTCTACTTTCAACAGTCCGGGTATGTCTTCTTCTACATCTAATTATTGTTATTGGTTGATATGTATTATGTGAGCACATTGTAGGAGTATGCCTCCTAAGAGAAAGGCTTCAGAGGGTGAGGATAGTTCTTCCTCTAGAGTTGTCGATGAGTTCGGCAAGCTAGTGAAAGAGCAAGCTAAGGTCCATAGTGAGCAGATCCGACAGTTGTTACGTTTGCAAGGAACAGGCTAAGGTAGAGGTCAAGGGAGAGGCCAAGTGGCTCAGGCAGTTGGGACCGATGGGATCTTTACTGCTTTCAAAAGGTTTGCTCAAAGTGTTTCCATCAAAATATGAAATCGGAGTAATTTAACAAAAGGTTTGTCAAAATAACTACAATAAAATTTTCTAACAAAAGGTTTGCTCAAAGTGTTTCCATCAAAATATGAAATCGGAGTAATTTAACTTTTGCATAAATCTTAAACATGGAGGTCCTCGGGTTTAGCCTCCCGCTCAGTCCAAGCCTGCCCCTCGGTCGCCTCCTCCTGTCTCCTCATCAACATACTCATCTGCATCGATCAAGTCTAGTGAGTCTAAAGACTCAACACGTATAAACTTGTAGTAACGAGTAGTACATAATAAGATCACATGCAACTTTAAAATAGGACATACATACTTAAAACTTGAACTTGTGAAATGAACTTGAACATACGTACGTACATAATTAGACGTGCCATCAACATAAACTTTTCATAAACATGCTGCATACCTGAATTTACTAGAACATACATAGCTTCATCATTTTGCGTAGAGGATGTTTCAAACCAAGTGACCCATACATAATAAATGCCTCATCAGACAAACTGCAGTACTGGGCTGGCAGGGACGTATCCACTGCCACATACAAGAGATCTCCGTTCATAATTTAACGGACCGATTGGTCCCCGTTCATAATTTAACGCTTTCCAATCATGATCTAAACCCGTTCATAATTTAACGGGGTGGAGAGGTCCTCGGCCACGTTCACCGACTTCCAAACCCATTCATAATTTGGTCACAAGACATTTAACATACCTCCAAAAACTTTAAATATTTTCTTGCACGTCATACATACTTACTTGGCGTTGAGGGATTCGTTGGACTTCGATCGGGGTCGTCGCTGCTGCACGTACTAACATGAAACTGCATACTTAACTTGCCTAGCTTGGACGTACTTATCATAGTTACTCTCAAGCTCAATCATTTCTTAGGACATTCTAAAATTTCCCCTGACTCGACCTAGATAATCCTTGAACTAAACGATGGCATCAAACCCCAAAGCAACATTAAACTTTTTCCCAATAACGTGAGTACACGGACCCCGTTACCAGGTCCGTCTACGTGTCCGTCTAAGTGCGGTGGAAAGAATACTCCGAAAGGAGAAGGGACACGGACCCCGTGCTAGGGTCCGTGTATGGGTCCGGGTGGCTTCGCGAATTTTGACACCGAAAAGAAACAAAGGCACGGACCCCGTGTCAGGGTCCAGGTAAAAATCCGTGTAGGCACTGGAAAAATACACTAAGTGAAAACACAAAGGCACGGACCCCGTGCCCTCATCCGTGTAGGGGTCCGTGTAGCTACTGTGAACGCGTACCTACGAGAATTCATGTACGTGTGGCTTTCTCTTCCTATTTCGATCACCCAACCGTGACTCGACACCTCGAGACCCGTCCTAGGACGTCACGACATTGTACCAAACCCAAGTAAGCCATTATAATTGTTCCTAAGTGTGACAATCAACAACTAATGACACAACTCGAAGTTCGACACCATTTTCTTCCTCTCCATTTCTGCAACTGCTCGTCTGAAGACTGTCTTTGACGGATACGGTCTAGTAAATCAGACTTGACTGTCAGATTAGACAACCTCGGAGCTCTGCCCTTAGGATAGACCTCTAGACCAAATTTCTGAATCTCAGACTGAAGAGGTCTCTGCACTGACAACTGTGCTATGGCTGCGACTTTTCTGCTCAGGGCATCTGCGACGACATTAGCCTTTCCCGGATGGTAGCTAATTTCGCAGTCGTAGTCTTTCACTAACTCCAACCATCGCCTCTGTCTCATATTTAGTTCTTTCTGTGTGAAGAAGTATTTGAGACTCTTGTAATCTGTGAATATCTGGCATTTCTCCCCGTACAGGTAGTGTCTCCAAATCTTCAACGGAAAGACTACTGCGGCTAATTCAAGATCATGAGTCAGGTAGTTCTTCTCGTGCACTTTCAACTGCCTTGAAGCATAAGCTATAACCCGACACTGCTGCATCAACACTGCGCCTAGACCGAGCTTAGATGCATCGGTGTATAACACAAAGTCTCCTTGCCCTAATGGCATGGCCAACACCGGCGCTGAAATAAGAGCTTGCTTCTGACATTCATCACTCCACACGAATTTTGCATTCTTCTTAGTCAGTGAAGTGAGTGGCACTGCTATCGAAGAAAATCCCTAAATAAATTTCCTGTAGTAGCCTGCTAGGCCTAGGAAACTACGGATCTCTGAAGCATTCTTCGGCTCGACCCATTCCTTAACGGCTGCTACCTTTGCTGGATCTACCTCAATACCACTGCTAGACACTATATGCCCCAAAAACGCTACCTTCTCTAAAAAAAACTCACACTTACTGAACTTCGCAAATAACTTGCGACTCTGCAAGGTCTGTAAAACTGTCCTCAAATGTTGACTGTGCTCCTCATGGCTCTTCGAGTAAATAAGGATATCGTCAATGAACATTATGACGAATTGATCAAGATAAGGCTGGAATACTCGGTTCATGAGGTCCATGAAAATTGCTGGAGCATTCGTCAGTCCAAATGGCATTACCAAATCATTTTCCACTCAAACGACGAACGTAACAGATGTATTTTTACTTATAAAACAACGCAACACATAATATGACATGATCTATGCAGCAAAAGAAAGATTATACGTGCCTTTTGATGATAAACTTTACCGAAGCGGCAATACCGAAGCGGGAACGGAGCGAGGCTTGATCCGGGACGACTTGCGGCTCGAATTTCTTGCAATAAATTCACCGAAAGGTGCTGAAATTCTTTGGAGAAAGGGGTGGCTGCTGAGTCTCACAAGAACCCTAGGTTTTTCACTCTTTTTTTTTTTTTTGAAATAAAACTAGAATGAATTTTGTGTGTGTGTGTGTT
>NC_133310.1:11804461-11807618 GCF_012295235.1 Primulina huaijiensis | reverse complement strand
ATAAATAGCAAACACGATTAAAATCGAATCGCGCCCTCTATTCAATAACGAGCAAGGATCGATGTGTTGTCCCGATCTTTTGAATCAAGTTTGTGTGTGATTTTCACCTCTAAACTATGAAAAGTTTAGCAACAAATAATCACGGAAAATAAACAACCGAAATTATAACGAACCTTCAAAGAACAAGCCCTTGACAATCCGCACAAGAACGATCGACAAATGCCACAAAGTTAAAAACTTTGATAAGTTTGATTTTGATTACAAAGCAAAGCTTTGAAAAAAATTTTGAGAGAAAAACTCAAAACTATTGCATAAACTCAATAATATTTTAATTGTGTGTTAATTTTTGTTCAAACATGTTTTAATAAACAAAATATATCTCAAATCTAGTCTCCAAAAAAATTAAAACTATAGAAAGGAAACAAATCCGCGCAGAAAACACAGGACACGGAGCCCGTGTGGACCTCCGTGTACGGGTCCGTGTTCGCTCGGGAGAATCAACTTCAGCTGAAAAAAGGAGCACGGACCCCGTGTCCACCTCCGTGTATGGGTCCGTTTACGCACTGTATTAGGACACGGACCCCGTGTACTGATCCGTGCTCGGGTCCGTGTCGGCACGCAAATTCTTCATCCTCGGCTGTAAAGGGCACGGACCCCGTGTACAGGTCCGTGTAGACATCCGTGTAGTCTCGGTCGTATTCAACAATGCTTGAATAATATTCCTTTGGTCTCCAAACGTGCTCCCATGCATCACGACCCCTTCATGCTTGCTCATGACTCCATGTAGTGCCTCCTTGAACTTCTTTAGTCGTCCCCTTGTTATTGGTCCCTCTGGCAACTGCAAAGGATCCCATGCTTTCCTTGGAGCTTGACCGCCCATGTTCGCATCACTGGTGCTTTATGTTGATGACATTCTAATCATTGGGAATAAAGTAGGAATGTTGTAATCAACTAAAATATGGTTAGCAAGAAAGTTCTCGATTCATGACTTGGGTGAAGCATATTTTGTATTGAGAATACAGATCTATAGAGATAGATCGAGAAGATTGCTTGTTCTCACCCAGTCCACATACATTGATACCATCGTGAAGCGGTTCTCGATGGATGAGTCCAAAAGAGGACATCTACCAATGTGTCATGGCGTGACCCTATCCAAGTCTATGTCTCCCAAGACTGATGCAGAGATAGCGGCGATGACAAACATTCCTTATGCATCTGCAATTGGTAACATCATGTATGGGATGATATCTACACGTCTGGAGATGATAAGGGGTAGAGATCTTGTGTGTGACACCATATTTGTTCAAGAGTTTTTCAAATAGTTTGTTGCAAAAATGAGTGCCACCATCACTAATGATTGCTCTCGGTGTTCCAAATCTGTTAAAAATATTTTTCTTTAAAAATTTCAAAACCACCTGAGCATCATTAGTGGCATATGCTTCTGCCTCCACCCATTTAGACACATAGTCAACCGCCACCAAAATATATTTTTTCTTTAATGAACTGGGAAACGGTCCCATGAAGTCTATCCCCCACACATCGAATACCTCACACTCAATGATATTATTCAATTGCATTTCATGACGGTTAGAGATGTTACCTGTCCGTTGGCATCTATTACAAGCTAGCACATAAGAACGAGCTTCCTTAAATAGAGTTGGCCAATAAAAGCCACATTCGAGTACCTTAGATGCCGTCCTGGTTGGTCCGAAGTGACCACCTACCTCACGGTCATGACAATGATGGAGGATTTGCCCAAACTCCTCCTCTACAACACTTCTTCTTATCATAGAATCTGCACAAATTTTAAACAAAAACGGTTCCTCCCAAAAGTAATATTTCACGTCAGAGAAGAATTTCTTTCGTTAGCAAAATTCGCATAACAAGGACAGTGTCTCACCTCAAATAGTTGCTCATCAGGAAACCAATCATTTATAGCATGATCTACACTGCCATTACTAACCAACTCCAACCTAGACAGATGATCCGCCACAATGTTCTCAACACCCTTCTTATCTTTTATTTCTAAATCAAATTCTTGTAGCAACAAAATCCATCGAAGAAGGCGTGGCTTTGCATCTTTTTTAGCAAGTAAATATTTAAGTGCAGAGTGATCGGTGTAAACAATGACTTTGGACAGAACAAGATATGAGTGAAATTTGTCGAGAGCAAATACTACTACAAGTAATTCCTTTTCAGTTGTTGCATAATTCAATTGAGCCTCATCTAAGATCTTACTTGCGTAGTAGATTGTATGAAATACCTTGTTTTGCCGCTGGCCAAGCACAGCTCCCACCGCAGTATCACTGGCATCGCACACTACCTCGAATGGTAGATCCCAATCTGGAGCCACCAAGACAGGAGCCGTCACCAAGCGCTCCTCCAAATCCTCGTATGCCTGTAAACAGTCAGAATTAAAATCAAATGGCACATCTTTCATAAGTAAGGAAGAAAGAGGTTTGGCAATTTTAGAAAAATCTTTGATAAAACGCCGATAAAAACCGGCGTGGCCTAGAAGACTTCTAACTCCCTTCATGGATGTCGGAGGCGGTAGGTTCTTGATAACTTCGACTTTTGCCTTGTCCACCGCTATTCCGTTCTCCGAAATCTTGTGCCCTAGGACAATTCCCTCTTGTACCATGAAATGTCACTTCTCCCAATTAAGTACCAGGTTCGTCTCCTCGCATCTCTTCAACACAGATCTCAAATTCTGCAAACACTCATCAAACGTTGCACCAAAGATAGAAAAGTCATCCATAAATATTTCAAGAAAAGTTTCAATCATATCATGGAATATAGCAGTCATATGTTAGAGTAGGTGCACGTCGAGCCAAGTGTTGGCCGAGTGTTCACAATGAAACTCTATGTATAAGCAATCTTTATTTTAATAATATTTGAAATTATTGTTTTGGCACATCTTTATCTATATACCCATGCTAGTCGCATAGATAAAGCCCTTGAATATACAAATAATAGAAAGAATATGAGATGCTCATATGATGAGTATCATGAAACTCATATTTGGAATACTGTATGATCTAAATGGTTCCTAGTCGATTCAGCCGCCGCTAAGAAGGATATAGGCCGCTCGAGCTTGAGACCAGTATCTGCAATGTGAGTACCATGTTTCATTGGTAAGGGACATTGTGATGTCCGA
>NC_133310.1:11800336-11803942 GCF_012295235.1 Primulina huaijiensis | reverse complement strand
TGTAACGTCCGAAAAACCAACCTACGTAAACCACATGCATGCAAAATTATTTTAATTGCTTAATTGTTTTATTTAATTGTTTTTAAATGCTTACATGATATTTATTATGTGATTAAATGTACGATTGCATGATTAAATGATAATATGACATGATTTCATGAAAATAAGGATTTTACCCGAATATTCGATAATAGGGAGGGGAAAGGAGACCGGGGATGACCAAGACAAGAATATGTATTTTTATTTAAAAATTGGCAAGGCTTCCTAATATGATTAAAAATGATTTAATTTTTCTAAAAATGTTAGAGTTCGAATTATTTTACGATTCGGACTCGATTTCTCCCGGGAAGCCGGTTTTGGGCAAATAAGGAGTTTTAAAAGATCAAAAATATTATTTTATGAAAACTAATTTTATAAACTTTTATTATTTAATTAATTAAGTGTTATTGGGCCCAATTTAATTAATTTAAATCGGCCCAATTACCCTTAAGCATACAAGCCCAAAACCAAAGCCTATTTAACTTGTTAATTAAATCTATAAATAATAAATTAGGTCTTCTAAATCTTATTTTCACCCACCAGCAGCCGTGAACACCTTGCACACACTCACAAGTATTTTCAAAAATTTGGGAAGAAAAGAAGCTTGTGTTCTTCGTCGTCCGGTCGTCCAACGTCGCGCCCTCGCCGAAGATCGAATAATCGAGCGTTATAAACACAAAGACACGTTTCCTAAACTTCTTTCAAACATCATGCAAATCATATTATGTGTGTTTTAATTATTTATGGTTGAATAAAATAGGTATTCGATAATTTTTACGGTAAAACGTTTAATTTCAAAAATACGTCGATTTTACGCTTGTTTGAAATTGTTTTTGAATCCAACGGACACGCTGCCAATTTATGTTAAAATATGAATGAATTAGGGACAAAACATGATAAATTAACCAAGAGAACAAGCAGGAAACCGTAGGAAATTGGAGAAGAAGAACCGTGAGTCTTATTGTGTGTGCAATATTCAAGTGGCCCGATCACTTTGCATGGGCACTTGGGGCTCGACCAGGTGTGGAGGCTGGGTCCTAGGGGTCATGATTAGGTCCTAGGTAGAGTCCTAGAATGGCTAGGACTCGCGCTAGGTGGCTGGAGAAGAGTCCTTGCTAGAAAGGACTCTTCCCACGCATGATGAAGAGGGGCCGAGAGATTTCAGAGGGTGGCTCACTATGGGGCTGGGCTAGGTGGTCTAGTCGGTGCCTTAGGATGGTCCAGTGATGGTCAGGTAGGAACCCCCACGCAGGTAGGAGGCCATACGCCAAAGGAAGGGGTGTGCGCAGCTCATGTGTCTGTGCAGGGTGTAGCGCGGTTCAGGGGCTCGCTTCTGGGGCTAGGGGCGAGTCGGGAGTGTTCTATAGGGTCTAAGATGATGGACAAGGGCTAGGCCAGGGGCTGGAGCGGCTGGGCTGGTCGCTGGCTCAAGTTAGCGCAGGAGAGCTCAAAGGGGCGCAGGTTGTTGTTCTTGGTTCAGAGGTTCGGGGCTTGGGCTGGTCTGGGCTGGGTCTGGGTCTGGGCGTGGTCCAGGGAAGGTTAGGGTCATGAGGGGTCAAGTGGTTAAGGGCTGGAAGGGGTCCTAGTCAAGATAGGAGTCCTAAAGTCTCTATGAAACACACGCCCACACACAGCTGAGATCTGCACTTCTTCCCGTATAATGCCTCAAACGGTGCCATCTCAATGCTCGTTTGATAGCTGTTGTTGTACGAGAATTCACAAAGAGCTAGTGAATCTTGCCAACTAGTACCAAAATCTAGTACTACAGCTCTCAGCATATCTTCTAAAGTCTGGATAGTCGGCTCTGACTGTCCGTCTGTCTGGGGATGGTAAGCAGTACTCAAGTGTAAAGTTGTACCTAGAGCCTGCTGTAGACTGTGCCAAAAGTGTGAAGTGAATCGTGGATCACGATCTGATACGATCGACTTCGGCACACCATGTAATCTGACAACCTCTCTGACATATATATCTGCCATCTGCTCATGGCGGTACGTCATCTTGTACGAAATGAAGCATGCGGATTTGGTCAATCTATCTATCACAACCCAAATCGCATCGCAGCCTCGGAATGATCGTGGTAATTTCGTGACGAAATCCATGGAAATGTGATCCCATTTCCATTCAGGAATAGCTAAACTCTGAAGTAACCCTCCGGGCTTCTTTCTTTCGGCCTTCACCTGTTGGCAATTCAAGAACTTAGACACAAACTCTGCAATATCTGTCTTCATTTGTTTCCACCAGAACTATGTTTTCAGCTCATTGTACATCTTCCTGCCACCAGGATGAATACTGAACCGACTACAGTGCGCTTCTGACAGTATCTGTTGTTTCAATCTGAGATATCTGGCACTACAAGACGGTTATTCACATTCAAAACATGATCAAGTACCTGATACTCAGAAATATGTCCTGATCTGACCATATCAATCGACTTCTGAACACTCTGATCTGTTCTTTGTGCCTCTTTGATGCGAACAATCAATTCTGGTTCACACTGAATAGTGGCAAGTCGCAACGGTCTACTATCTGTATCAAATGCTAATCCAGAAAAGCAACAATCTTCTATCATATTCGAAACACCTATCGTCGACAAGGATAAGGAACATACCTTTCGACTCAAAGCATCTGCTGCTGCATTCGACTGCCCTGGATAATACTTGATCTCGCAATCAAAGTCTTTCAGCAGATCAAGCCATCGTCGCTGTCTCATATTCCACTCTGACTGAGAAAACAGATATTTCAGGCTTTTGTGATCAGAGTAGATTTCAAATTTCTCGCCATACAGATAGTGTCGCCATATCTTCAGTGCAAAAACGATAGCCGCCAATTCAAAATCATGAATTGGGTATCGAGTCTCATATGGCTTCAGCTGTCTCGAAGCGTATGCAATAACATGCTGTCGCTGCATAAGAATACATCCTAACCCTCTGTGAGATGCATCGCAATATACAACGAAATCACCCGTACCTGAAGGTATCGTCAGGACTGGAGCACTAGTCAATCTCTTCTTCAACTCTACGAAGATCGACTCACATGCTTCTGACCACACAAATGGAGTATTCTTCTGTGTCAACTGGGAAATCGGTTTCGCAATACTGGAGAAATCTTTAATAAATCGTCGATAGTACCCTGCTAAACCCATGAAACTGCGTATCTCTGGCACAGAAGTCGATCTCGGCCAACTGATCACAGCTTCCACTTTACTCGGATCAACAGAAATACTGTCTCCAGATATGATATGACCCAAGAAGACAACCTGTCTCAGCCAAAACTCACACTTTGACAGTTTAGCATACAGTTGCTCATTTCTTAACGTCTGCAACACAATTCTCAAATGCTGAGCATGATCAGTCTCATTTCTCGAGTAAACCAAAATATCGTCTATAAAAACAATCACAAACTCATCCAGATACCTCTGAAAGACACGGTTCATCAATCCCATAAACACAGCTGGTGCATTCGTTAAACCAAAAGGCATGACAATAAACTCGAAATGTCCATACCTGGTTCGGAATGCAGTCTTCGGTATATCTGAATCTCTGACTCGCAGCTGATGATATCCAGATC
>NC_133310.1:11788559-11799821 GCF_012295235.1 Primulina huaijiensis | reverse complement strand
CTCGATTTCAGTAGATCTACTGAATATACAAGGAACCCCTCTGCTCCTTTCTGTAACAATCTACTCATAGTCAGAGCAGATACTAAGGGAATCCGAGATCTGGAACCCTTACCGTAGAATTTCCATTCGTTAGCCATCTCTGGTCTGAATCTAACAATCTTCTGGAAACAATCTACAGTGGCTTTGTACTTGGTTAACATATCGATACCGACAATACAATCAAAATCAGCTAAACCAAGCACAATGCAATCTAAATCAATCTCGTGACCCTCAAACTGTAGTATACAATGCCTAACTGAAGTCACAGATACAAGACCACTTCCCAACGGAGAAGAAATAGACACTACAGCAGACAAGGACTCGACAGATAAAGCATGCATCAACGAAAAACGCTCAGATATAAAAGTATGAGATGCACCGGTGTCTATCAACACATAAGCAGGATAACCGCAAAGCAAACAGTTACCTGCAATCACATCATCTGGCGCATCTTGGGCCTGCTCTTCTGTCAGTGCAAATACTCGAGCCTGCTGTCTGGGAGGTTGGCTCACTGTCTGGCCACTTCTGGCTCGAGATTGGGTCTGTGCAGGTGGCGGCTGAAAGGAGTGAACAGATGAAGCTTGCCTCTCAGGCTGAGCTACTGAGCCAGACGCTCCTAAACTCTGAGTTTGCTGTGCCCCTCTCTGTGGACAGACCCTGGCAAAGTGTCCCTGCTGTCTACAGATATTACATCGGCCCGTCACACGTTGACACTGCTCTGTCGCATGTCTGCCTCCACAAGAACTACAGTAAACCCCTGTATACTCTGATCTCTGGCCCGACCCTGTCTGTCTCGGCCCACTGGAGCTCGACGAACTGCTCCCTGATTTCTTGAACTGCTTCCCCTTCACTTTCAAACTGTCTTTTCTTCCATTGCTGCTACCACCACTCTCGAATCTGGGAGGTGGTTTCTGATACTAACCCGAGGGCTGGTGTGGTCTAGGAGTCTGTGCGGTATAAGAAGTGCTTCGTTGCCTAAGCAACCCGGCTTCTGCGCTCTTCGCCCTGTTCAAGGCATCAGAAAAATTGTTGGGTCGTCCCGTGTTCACCAAGGTGAATATCTCCGGATTCAGGCCATTGATAAACTGATCCGCAACGGCCTCATCATTCCCAGCAACGTGGGGAGCAAATCGGAGCAATGCAGAGAACTTAGCAACATATTATTCGATGTTTAGCTGTCCCTGTCTCAAATTGGCAAATTCAGCACCTTTGTCTTTTCGGTAGGAGACGGGAAAGAACCGCTGATAAAACTTTGTTTTGAACACCTTCCAAGTGACCTCTGTGCCACGATGCTCCAAGGCTCTTTTCGTGGTAAGTCACCAGTTCTTGGCAATCTCTTGCAGTTGGTGCCCAATCAACTTCACTCGCCGCTCATCAGTATAATCAAGGGACTCAAATAACATCTCAATGTCATCTAACCAGCTTTCACAGTCAACTGAATTTTCCGTACCCTTCAGTATCGGGGGTCGGAACGACTGAAACCGCTTTAACAACGTCTCCATTAGTGTTGCAGTAACATCCATAGGGTCATTCGAAGTACTGCCCTGTTCTATTGCCCGACCTGCTCCTGGTTGCGGTACTCGTCGAGGAGGCATATCTGATTATCAAACGGATTAGTACACAATCTACACTATCTGTCTCAGTCCTCCTCTGATCATATACCTCTGATCCAGAATCGGTTCTGATTCAGTCTTCGCAATTAGATGCTGTAATCAACTCAGATAACAATACAACATATAATAATTAAAGCAATAACTCATGACGTGTGCTAGCATGATATAAGCAAGGAAGACGACTCGATCTACCCCGCTCACTCTCTTCTATCTCAGTCTATACAGAACTTACTGCTCTGATACCACCTGTTGTGGGGACCCGGGCTCTAACTCAATTATTTTTGGGATTAAGTGGATCTTTGGTAGAAAATGTGGGTCAAAATTTTTCTTTTAATATCAAAAACAGTTGTATCAAATCATACACAAACAACATTCTTTACTTTATTTCAACAAAGGTAAATACATGTCTTATTCCCTTTTCATAATACAACTAGAGCTTACCACAACTACATGTCACATGTAAACACTCCTAGTTCATCTGCTACGCCCGAAATCTCCACGCTAACTCGATCTCTCATCCTCTGCCTGACCCTGATCCTGTCCCACCTGTTTTCATGTACACATACAGACACAACAACAGCCGGATACTCCGGTGAGAACAAATCCCAATATAAAACATGTATACATGCATCTACACAATATAAATCATGAACATACTATCCTGAGTGAAATCAACAACAATACATCTTATAGTATATGAAACATAATCATAATAAGTCAAGCAATCTAAATCAAACTCATATCTTTGATTCAATTCATATCTAATATTGGGATCCCAGTGTAAATAAGACGTAACAAGTCTCCCACCTACCCTCCCAATCGTGGTGGCGGTACGTCTTATTCCTAGACTTCGGCCCTGTCTGTATCGAATATCTACAACCGGAGTCGATCTTCTCCTGTGCCTCGACACCACCGAACGTCTAGAACTTGGCAATTCTGCCAATGACTCTCCTATCTCAATGCTTATACATAAATCAAAATAAAGCACAAGCATAGCAAGATATAGAAATCTAGTATGTGATTTTGGAAACTCGAATCAAATCTAACTCGAGTTGTATCTTCCCGAACCAACATGAATTATAGCTTCCTCGTCGTAGTCTTTAGAAATGTCGAGGTTTCGATGTCGAAGCATGTCACAACAAATCTGAAATGACATGTTCAAAATGCATTCTATCAATCTCAACCCAACTCAATACATATACGATCAATATTAATCTCGGTACATTCCGACGGCATAACGGCGAAATCTCGCGATACCGGTCGACTCAATTATCAATAATCAATATCAATAACTCATAATCATCCCAAATATATTCCATCATCTCAAAATCTACATAACTCAACTCAAGACATGCTGGAATTTACACAAAAATCGCATATCATAACCGTTCTTCGATCCGGTTGCGAATAAACGTTCCCAATAATCACAAGAACAATTAATAAAAATTAAACTTTGATTTCCCCAATCATCTCAACTTCAAAACATGCTTAATGTATTAATACATACATCCTTTGAAAGCTTATGATGATAGGAAGAAGAATCTACACTCGGATTGAAAATCAGACGGTCGGATCGCATGAAATAACAATACGAATCAAACTTGAAGCTTTGAGAATTTCTGAAACTTGTCTCGATGTCTGCTGAAGAAATGAGGGAGAATGAATGAAGATTTGTATATTTATATCATGCATGTCAAGGGGCAAATGGCTTTATCTTTGAATTATACGTCTCGCGCATATGCGCGACCTCAACCGGGGCATATGCGCGAGACCTTCGGTCTCGGCATTTTGGCTGTTCTGCTGCTCGCGCATATGCGCGCACTCTTCTCGCGCAAATACGCGAGACCTACGGTCTCCGCATAAATCAATTCCAGCAACTCGCGCATATGCGCGTCGCTTCTCGCGCATATGCGCGTGGCCTTCGACCTCGGCACATGGAACTCGCGCATATGCGCGCCTCCCTGCCGCGCATGTGCGCGATACCTACGGGATTTCAACTTAGGCTAACTCGTGCATGTCCCATTCTGATCGCGACTTGATCCATCTATAAGCGCTACAAGTCATAATCATTAATCTCAGATTATCAACATAAAATTCTCGGGCATTACACTGATAGTGAAGATAAGCTTACTTTCCAACATTTCTTCGGCTCAATGCATCTTTGTGGTGACCCGGACGTAATGTAAATCAATCCGAAATACATATTAAACATAAACTACAAATCTTGTAGTATCTATAATAATTCAACAAGGTTCAACTACATATTAGTGATGAATCCTAATTTGCTTCTGAGCCCGGATCTCCACGCTAACTAGTCTTGTCTCGTTCTCTTCATGACCCTGATCCTGTCCCACCTGTTGTCATGCACACATACAAACAAGACAACAGCCGGATAACTCCGGTGAGAATTAAATTCCCAGTATAAACCAAGTATACATGCATTCATATAAACAAAATAAAAGCATGCATCAGATATATATAACATATATCTAAATCAAAACATGAATCAATACTCTAAACAAGTACCCAAAATTAGGAACATAATTTAATATCAAATAAGGAATCACACTCTGTGACTCTCAGACTCAAACTTGACTCATTTCTAATCTAGGGATCCCGGTGTGAATAAGACGTAACAAGTCTCCCACCTTGATATGAATCCACGTACGTAAGAAAAGCAAACACGATTATTCTAGAATCGCGCCCTCAATTCAATAACGTTAAAAGGGATTCGTGTTGTGTCCCGATCTTTTGAATCAAGTATGTGAGTGATTTTCACCTCTAAACTATGAAAAGTTTAGCAACAAATAATCACAAAGAAAACAATCGACACTATAACGAACCTTCAAAAAACACGCCCTTGACAATCCGCGTAAGAAAGATCGACAAACGCCACAATGTTAAAAACTTTGATAAGTTTGATTTTTTGTTATTACAAAGCCAAAGCCTTGAAAGTTGAGAGAAAAATCTCAAAGTTTGATATTCAATCAATAATAATGTCAATAATGTGTTGATTTTGGTCCATATTATCTTTTAATATAAAAAAGATAACAATATCTAGTCTCCCAAAAAAATAAAACTCTAAAGAAGGAATAACAATATCTAGTCTCCGCAAAGTACACGGACCCCGTGTAGACGTCCGGGGCTAGGTCCGTGTATGCACTGAGAGGTACACGGCCCCCGTGTACAGGTCCGTGCTCGGGTCCGTGTACGCTCTGGATTTCTTCATTCTTGGCTGTAATGGACACAGACCCCCGTGTACAGGTCCGTGCTCGGGTCCGTGTAGGCTCTGGACTGCTTGAATAACGTTTTTTTGGTTCCCGAACTCACTCCCATGCATCACGAACCCTTTGGCACTTTGCTCCTTGCACGTAAGCCCTCCTTGATTGCTTATGACTCCCTGTAGTGCCTCCTTAAACTTCTTCAGCCGTCCTCTCGTGATCGGTCCCTCCGGCAACTCCAAAGGATCCCATGCTTTCCTTGGCGCTCGATCACCCGTGTTTGCATCATCCTCCCTTTCTTGAAAATGATTTGTCCTCAAATCTTGTTCATCACCTACTTCAAACAATGACAAATCACTAACATTGAAAGTGGAACTCACATTGTAATCACCTGGTAGATCGAGTTTGTAGGCGTTGTCATTGATCTTTTCTAGAATTTAAAATGGTCCATCGCCCCTAGGTAGTAGCTTTGAACGACGCTTCTCGGGGAACCTTTCCTTCCGCAAGTGGAGCCACACCCAATCACTTTTCTCAAAGATCACCTTCTTCTTTCCTTTGTTGGCTTGCCTGGCATATTGCTCATTTCTCTTCTCAATGTTAGCCTTGACCTTTTCAGGCAACCCCCTAACAAATTCAGCCTTCTTTTTGCCGTCCATGTTTAACCTTTCACTCACAGGTAACGACATCAAATCCAATGGAGTCAAAGGATTAAAACCATATACAATTTCAAATGGCGAATAATTTGTAGTAGAATACACACAATGATTATAAGCAAACTCAACAAATGGTAAACAATCTTCCCAATTCTTTAAATTTTTCTTAAGAATATCACGCAAAAGTGTCCCTAAAGTTCTATTAACAACTTCAGTCTTTCCATCCGTTTGAGGATGACATGTAGTAGAAAACAACAATTTTTTGCCAAGTTTAGCCCACAACGTTTTCCAAAAGTAACTCAAAAACTTAATAACATCACGGTCAGAAACACTAGTCCTAGGCATGCCATGCAACCTAACGACTTCTCTAAAGAACAAATTCGCAATGTGAGAGGCATCATCAGTTTTGTGACAAGCAATAAAATGTGCCATTTTAGAAAATCTATCCAACACAACAAATATAAGATCCCTCCCCTTCTTTGTCCTAGGCAACCCCAAAACAAAGTCCATAGAAATATCAACCCAAGGTTCACTAGGGACGGGAAGTGGCGTATACAATCCATGTGGTTGTGTCCTAGACTTAGCTTGTCCACAAGTTATGCACTATTCACAAACACGTTCAACATCACGTTTCATATGTGCCCAATAGAAATGTTCATGCAATGCACTTAAAGTTTTAGCCACACCAAAATGCCCCATCAAGCCACCCCCATGTGCTTCCCTAACAAGTAATTCACGAGCTGAAGATTTAGGAATGCACAACCTATCTTCTCTAAATAAGAAACCATGATGCAAATAGAATTTTTCATGTGGTCCATGCATACAAGTTTCAAACACACTCTTAAAATCCTCATACAGCACATACAACTCTTTCACATGCTCAAACCCCAAAATTTTAGACTCTAAGTTAGAGATTAGTACGTACCTCCGTGATAGTGCGTCGGTCACTACATTCTCCTTACCTTGCTTGTACTTGATGATATATGGGAATGTTTCAATGAATGCCACCCACTTAGCATGCCGCTTTTTCAGCTTTTGTTGACCCTTAAGGTGCTTTAGAGACTCATGATCCGTATGATTCACAAACTCCTTAGGCCTCAAGTAGTGTTGCCACGTTTCAAGAGTCCTCACAAGCGCATAGAGCTCCTTGTCATATGTTGGATAGTTCAGCGTTGCTCCATTAAGCTTCTCACTGAAGTACGCCACCGGCCGCCCTCCTTGCATCAACACTCCACCAATACCTACACCTGAAGCATCACATTCAGTTTCAAAGGTATTAGCAAAATCAGGTAACACAAGTAAAGGAGCATTAACCAACTTTTGTTTAATAATATTAAAAGAGTTCTCTTGCTCCTCGCCACAATGGAATGGAACGTTCTTCTTGATCACCACCGTCATTGGTGCTGCCAGTGTGCTAAAATCTCTTACAAACCTCTTATAGAAACTTGCAAGACCATGAAAACTCCGAACTTGACCAACATTAGTAGGCGTTGGCCAATCTCGAATGGCACTTACCTTGTCTTCATCCACTTGTATACCCTGTGAGCTTACCACAAAACCAAGGAAGACAAGTTTGCTTGTACAAAAATCACATTTCTTTAAGTTAGCATACAAATTTTCAGCCGTTAGTGTGATTAGTACAAGTCTCAAGTGATTAACATGCTCTTCTAGATTCTTGCTATACACTAGGATATCATCAAAGTAGACAACAACAAATTTTCCTATATGTGCACGCAAGACATGATTCATTAACCTCATAAAGGTGCTAGGAGCATTAGTTAAGCCAAAAGGCATGACCATCCACTCATACAACCCATACTTGGTTTTAAAAGCAGTTTTTCACTCATCACCTTCCCTCATCCTAATTTGATGATAGCCACTCTTCAAATCAATTTTGCTAAAGATACAAGCACTATGCAATTCATCTAACATATTGTCACACCCTTACCCTATACTTAGCATAATTACCATAATCAAAATAGGGTTTGACTGTAACGACCCATTACAGGCCCAGTGGACCGCCCATACGGCCCACTGCCCCAATCGACCCAAGGCTATCCCGATCTTGGGCTCTGCTCTATGGGCCTTGGCCCATCTATGGAACTCTTCCCTCACGGGCTTTCCATAGGCGTCGTATGGGTTACTCATAGAACTCTCCAGCCCATGCACTGGAGTCTGTGCCTTCCCAAACTCGAAGCTGAGATCACATGGATATATAGATACTCATCGACAACTCTAGAGGAAGAACTATCCTCACTCTCTGAAGCCTTTCTCTTAAAAGGCATACTCCTACAATGTGCTCACATAATACATATCAATAGATAACAATGAATAGATGTAGAAGAAGACATACCCGGACTGTTGAAAGTAGACGAAGTCATATGCATTGGTCCGAAGAACAGTGCTCTGATACCACTAAATGTAACACCTCTGGCCGGTTTTAATAAAATAGCATCAAAAATTAAAATTTTCTTTGAAGGGAGGAAGGATTTAAAAAACATTGCAATATATAAATAAAAGTTAATACATGATCAATCAAATGAAACAACAAAATACAAAACATCATTTTTGTGATCATGTCAAAATACTTGCAAAATAGTCTTCTTCCTTCCCTCTCTTATGCATACGACCCCGGCTCCAATCAACGTCCCGGCCCGTCACTCTTATCTGCATCACATGAATAACTGAAATGAGTATGAAACTCAGCAAGTGGAACTCTTACATAGCAATGTACATATACCATACTCTGTAAAACGTGGCTTTGAAAACATTAAATACCATCAACTCTGAAACATGAATATCATAGAATGAATAACAATAACGATGGTATTTCTCTTTTCTCTGTTGGATTGATATCTATATAGTATCTCTGTCTCTGTGCCTCTATCCCATCGATATGAATCGATAACTCTGAGGGATATAAGCCTATGGTCGTTGATCAACTTATTGCATGCAATCTCTGACTATGTATCTATCAATCCAATAAAACATTTAAACTCTCTCTTGGACATTAAATCAAACACTTTGAATACTATCTTTTCTCTTGTATTCCCTTTGACATGGTTGAGACATAAAATGCCTCTATAATATACAACAAAGTGTAATAATACATAACATGAATCAAGTGAAGGGAATAGCACATTAAAACCATTGAAACACCATACATATATTATCATGTGAGCACAAGAAATGAAATTCCACTTACAACACTTGCAACACTTGCTACTATACTTTTAGTACACAACCTACAACAATAAACCATAAATAGAACCATCAATAACCCAATAAACACAAACCCATAACATTTCATCCGTAAAACCAACACCATCAACAAACCCATGATTTCCCCAACACCAAAATCCAACAATAAACTATACCACAAGCTTACCTTAGCTTCTTGAACCAACAAGAACCTTGATCTCACTTCAAAAACCCAACAAATAGCTTGAATCAAAGAAAAGAAATGAAGAAATGAAGAAACCCTAGTCTCCCAATAGCGGAAAATCGAGAAGTGAGGGGAAAAGAATGAGAAAAATGAGACCAACTCATCCATTTAAACACTAAAAACCCGAAAACAAAACTTTACTGTGCGTTGCGCTCGGGCGGTCATAAATTACCACTCGGGCGCGGACCATACTGTCCGATACCAAACTTCAAGAATTGGTGGCGCTCGGGCGGTCATTTCTTACCGCTCGGGCGCTGCTCTGCGCACAGAAGCCTCAAAGATCGCCTCCGAAACGCCTCTTCCCGACATAATTTGAAAAAGTGGTAAACATGAAAGTTACACCTCTATGTCTTATCTAACCACTCCAATTGGCCTCATACCAATTGGCTCAACATACAAATTATCATGAATTTAATCGCACGACACTACAGTATCACCACACATCTTCTATAAACACAATACCATAAATCATAAATCTCAACTCTTAACATCAAAACTATATTTAAACTTAACCAAGGAGTCAATAAACATACGACATCTTAAACCGTACCGATCACCAAGCTTGGATATTAAAATCTCCCCTCCTTAGTGGAATTTCGTCCCCGAAATTGACGTCACTGCACAAACAACTCAGGATACTTCTCTTTCATCTCATCCTCTGGTTCCCACGTGGCTTCTTCAATCAATTGATTCCTCCAAAGGACTTTAACAATGCCGATCTCTTTATTCCTTAATAATTTAACTTTGCGATCCAGAATCTGGACTGAAACCTCTTGGTACGTCAAACTCGGCGTCAAATCCAATGGCTCGTGGTGAAGAACATGGGAAGGATTCGGAATATATTTCCTGAACATAGAGACATGAAAAACATTATGAACTCTATCAAGATCTGGCGGTAAGGCTAACCTGTAAGCTCGATCACCGACTCTATCCAATATCTCAAATGGACCAATAAATCTCGGACTCAACTTCCCCTTTTTGCCAAACCGCATCACACCTTTAAGAGGTGCTATCTTCAAGAACACATGGTCGCCAACCTCAAACTGCAACGGCCTTCGCCTCACATCAGAATAGCTCTTCTATCTGGACTGCGCTGTCTTCATCCTCTCTCGAATAACAGCAACAACATCAGCTGTCTGTTGGTGTAATATCCAAGCCTGGTGAACGGTACAGTTTAAGATTACATATGTTTATGGATTATTTGGTTAAGATTAAGTTTGATTTAGATGTTAAGAGTTGTGATTATGGGTCATAGTATTGTTGGTTATTATTGTTTTGTGGTATTGTTGATATTAGTTGATGGGTAGTTGTGTTGTATCAGCGTTGCGATTCGATTTTTGTTGCATAGAGTTGTTTTGGCCGAGAGCAGACCGCACCCGCGGTGATTTGTGCAGAATTTGCGGAATTGCCGAAGATACACCGCACCCGCGGTGGGATAGGTACCGCACCCTCGGGCGTCATTTTCAGAAATTTGGTTGAGGTGCCGAAGGCACACCGCACCGGCGGTGAGGTATGTAGAGCACCCGCGGTGCATGAACAGTAGAAGCGTGTTTTCGAGATTTACGTGATATAACGCAAGAGTTGGTTCATTTTTCTCATCTCTTCTCCCATTTTCTCGGTTCTTTCTCTCAAGGGGAGGTTAGGGTTTCATTTCCATTCTTTGATTCAAACTACTTGTTGGATTATTGAAGTGTGATCAAGGTTCTTGTGGGTTCAAAGAGCTAAGGTAAGCTTGTGGTATAGTTTATTCTTGATTTTGGTGTTGGGAGAAATCTTGGGTTTGTTGATGGTGTTGGTTTTATGAATTTAATGATATGAGTTTGTGATTATTGGGTTATTGATGGTGCAAATTATGGTTTATAGTTGCAGGTTGTGTACCAAGGGTATAGATTCAAGGTTCCAAGTGTTGTAAGTGGAATTTGATTTCTTGTGCTCACATGATAATATATGTATTGTGTTTCAATGGTTTTAAAGTGTTATTCCCTTCCATTTGATTCAGGCTATGTATTAATACACCTTGTTGTATATTAGAGACATTCTTATGTATCAATTATGTTAAAGGGAATACAAAAGAAAATAGAGTCTTCAAAGTGTTTGATTTAATGCCAAAGAGAGAATTCAAATGTTTTATTGGATTGATAGATACATAGTCAGAGATTGCATGCAATTAGTTGATCAACGACCATAAGCTTATATCCCTCAGAGTTATCGATGTATATCGATGGGATATAGGTACAGAGACAGAGTTACTATATAGATATCAATCCAACAGAGAAAAGAGAAATACCATC
>NC_133310.1:11752162-11787758 GCF_012295235.1 Primulina huaijiensis | reverse complement strand
TAGAGCTTCGTCAAGGAGGTATGAATGTTGATGAGTATATTCTGAAGTTTGAAGAGGGCTGTCTGTTTGCTCCGTATATTGCCTCCAATGACAAAGACAAGGGTGCTCATTTCATTAGAGGCCTTCGAGCAGAAATCAGAAGGGACATCAATATGTCGAAGGCGGTGACATTCAAGGAGATTGTGTCTAAGGCTTTGTTGGCCGAACAAGATGAGAAAGACATTGCCAGAGATAGACAAGCGAGGCAGCAGTTTGTTGCTCAAAGAGGTCAAGGTTTGAGCCAAAGAAGAAAGGACCATTTTAAAGGAAAAGGCAAGTTAGAGCCGAATTCTAAAGCACCAACTGTTTTATCTGATCCAGAGAAGCCATTGTGTCCCAAGTGCAGTAGGCCTCACAGGGGTGAGTGCAGGTTTGGTACTAATACATGCTACAGATGTGGCACTGCAGGCCATATTGCCAAGGACTGCCCAAGAGGATTGAGCAAGGAGAAGGTGCAGGGTCGTATCTTTACCATGACGAAGGAAGGTATAAATCATGATTCTTCTGTGATCTCTAGCACTATTTTAATTTCAGGCAGAGTAGCTACGACATTGATTGATACAGGTGCTACTCATTCTTTTATGTCTCAACTATTTTTGAGATCTTTGGGTATAGTTACTTCTATTCTTCCCCTCCAGTTTAGTGTTGTATTGCCTTCGGGAGATGTGTTGTGCCCGACGTCGATTGTGTATGCGTGTTCTGTTCAAATCGATGGGCGAGTGGTTTATGCCGACTTGATTGTTATTCCGATGGTTGCGTTTGATATTATACTGGGCATGGATTGGCTATCAACTTACAGTGCAGTGGTTGATTGCATTGCTAAGACGGTGAAATTTGCAGATGATGGCAATAGGGAAGGTTTGTTCGCCAGTTCAGGTACTTCGCTGATCCTTCCTTTTATTTCGTGTCTTGAGGCTAAGAAGTTGTTGTTTAGAGGTTGTGATGGGTTTTTGGCTTCGATTGTGGATATGGATATAATTGTGAAGTTGAATCTTGATGATATTGATGTTGTGAGAGAGTTCCCTGATGTATTTGAGGATGATGTGCCGGCTTTACCGCCGGTGAGAGATGTGGAGTTTGTGATTGATTTAGTCCCAGGTACGGTTCCTATTTCTAAGGCTCCTTACAGAATGGCCCCTACAGAGAGATGAAGGAGTTGAAGACGCAGTTGCAGGATCTAATAGATAAGGGTTTTATTCGGCCGAGTTCTTCGCCTTGGGGAGCTCCGGTTCTTTTCGTCAAGAAGGAAGATGGGTCGTTGCGACTGTGCATTGATTACAGAGAGATCAACAAAGTGACTATCAAGAATAAGTATCCGTTGCCACGGATAGACGATCTTTTTGACCAATTGCAAGGGGCTACAGTGTTTTCGAAGATTGATATGCGATATGGCTATTATCAGTTGAAAGTGAGGGAGTCTGATATCCCTAAGACAAAATTTCGGACCAGGTATGGTCATTATGAATTTCTTGTGATGTTTTTTGGGCTGACCAATGCTCCTTCAGTCTTCATGGATCTTATGAACCGAGTGTTCAAGCCGTATTTGGATAGCTTTGTCATTGTTTTTATCGACGATATTTTGATCTATTCCAAGACCAGATAGCTTCATGCAGAGCATCTCAGAGTTGTTCTTCAGTTGTTGAGAGAGAAGAGCTTGTATGCTAAGTTGAAGAAATGTGAGTTCTGGTTAGAGCAGATTTCTTTCTTAGGCCATGTTGTATCGAAGGATGGGTTAGCTGTTGATCCAGCGAAAATAGAAGCGATACAAAAGTGGCCTATCCCTTCCACTGTATCAGAGGTACGCAGTTTTCTTGGTTTGGCGGGTTATTATTGTCGCTTCATTTCAGATTTTTCCAAGATTGCCCTGCCGTTGACCAATCTGACGAGGAAGACTGTGAAGTTTTTGTGGTCCAATGATTGCCAAAATGGATTTCAGGAGTTGAAAGATAAGTTGACGACAGCTCCAGTACTTGCGTTGCCCAGTGGTTCAGAGTACTTTGTTGTTTATACCGATGCGTCGAAGAAGGGTCTCGGTGCAGTGTTTATGCAACGAGGTAAAGTTATAGCCTATGCTTCTCGCCAGTTGAAGGATTACGAGAAGAATTATCTTACGCATGATTTGGAGCTGGCAGCTGTGGTTTTCGCCCTGAAAATCTGGAGACATTATTTGTATGGCGAAAAGTGTGAAATTTTCACAGACCACAAGAGTTTAAAGTATTTGTTTTCCCAGAAAGAGCTTAATATGCGACAAAGGCGGTGGTTAGAGCTTGTCAAAGACTATGATGTGACGATTAGTTATCACCCAGGGAAGGCGAATGTTGTAGTGGATGCATTGAGTCGTAAGTTGTAATGCCCGAGATTTTATTACATTAATCTGAGATTATTGATCTTTGAATTGATATGATTATAGATGGACCATTCCGGGAACAGATTGGGTGAAGCATGGATTGATGTATATTTTTGTACAGAACTGTTGGCGCCCGAGCGGTAGAAAAGGGCCGCCCGAGCGCCAATGCATCACAAGAACGGGTTTTGGACAGAGAGTCTGGCACCCGAGCGGTAGTTTTTGACCGCCCAAGCGCCAGTGTTTAATAGTATTATGTTCGGGCAGAAGATGTGACGCCCGGGCGGTAGTTTATGACCGTCCGAGCACCAGTGTACAACAAGTTAGGTACCGTACAGAGTGTTCGGCGCCCGAGCGGTAATTTGTGACCGCCCGAGCGCCGCCTGATTTATATGAAAATGAGCCACGTTTCTTTGACATGCATGTGGATATATATATAAATGTTCATTCCTTCAGAAATTAGGAGAACGGTACAGTTTAAGATTTCGTATGTTTATGGATTATTTGGTTAAGATTAAGTTTGATTTAGATGTTAAGAGTTGTGATTATGGGTCATAGTATTGTTGGTTATTATTGTTTTGTGGTATTGTTGATATTAGTTGATGGGTAGTTGTGTTGTATCAGCGTTGGGATTCGATTTTTGTTGCATAGAGTTGTTTTGGCCGAGAGGAGACCGCACCCGCGGTGATTTGTGCGGAATTTGTGGAATTGCCGAAGATACACCGCACCCGCGGTGGGATAGGTACCGCACCCGCGGTCGTCGATTTCAGAAATTTGGTTGAGGTGCCGAAGGCACACCGCACCGGCGGTGAGGTATGTAGCGCACCCGCGGTGCATAAACAGTAGAAGCGTGTTTTCGAGATTTAAGTGATATAATGCAAGAGTTGGTTCATTTTTCTCATTTCTTCTCCCATTTTCTCGGTTCTTTCTCTCAAGGGGAGGTTAGGGGTTCATTTCCTTTCTTTGATTCAAGCTACTTGTTGGATTACTGAAGTGTGATCAAGGTTCTTGTGGGTTCAAAGAGCTAAGGTAAGCTTGTACTATAGTTTATTCTTGGTTTTGGTGTTGGGAGAAATCTTGGGTTTGTTGATGGTGTTGGTTTTATGAATTTAATGGTATGAGTTTGTGATTATTGGGTTATTGATGGTGCAAATTATGGTTTATTGTTGTAGGTTGTGTACCAAGGGTATAGATTCAAGGTTCCAAGTGTTGTAAGTGGAATTTCATTTCTTGTGCTCACATGATAATATATGTATTGTGTTTCAATGCTTTTAAATCCCTTTCATTTGATTCATGTTATGTATTAATACACCTTGTTGTATATTAGAGACATTCTTATGTCTCAATTATGTTAAAGGGAATACAAAAGAAAATAAAGTATTCAAAGTGTTTGATCTAATGTCCAAGAGAGAGTTTAAATGTTTTATTGGATTGATAGATACATAGTCAGAGATTGCATGCAATAAGTTGATCAACGACCATATGCTTATATCCCTCAGAGTTATCGATTCATATCGATGGGATAGAGGCACAGAGACAGAGATACTATATAGATATCAATCCAACAGAGAAAGGAGAAATACCATCGTTATTGTTATTCATTCTATGATATTCGTGTTTCAGAGTTGATGGTATTTAATGTTTTCAAAGCCACGTTTTACAGAGTATGGTATATGTACATTGCAATGTAAGAGTTCCACTTGCTGAGTTTCATACTCATTTCAGTTATTCATGTGATGCAGATAAGAGTGACGGGCCGGGACGTTGATTGGAGCCGGGGTTATATGCATAAGAGAGGGAAGGAAGAAGACTATTTTGCAAGTATTTTGACATGATCACAAAAATGATGTTTTGTATTTTGTTGCCTCATTTGATTGATCATGTATTAACTTTTGTTTATATATTGTAATGTATGTTAAATCCTTCCTTCCTTCAAAGAAAATTTTAAATTCCGCTGTTATTTTATTGAAACCGACCAGAGGTGTTACATTAGAACTCGGCTCTTTCTTGCCTTTCCCCTTGTAATTGCCTTTTCCTCTTTGGCTCGAACCTTGACCTCTTTGAGCAATTGTCTCTCTCTAGCAATATCCTTTTCATCTTGCTCAGCTAACAATGCTTTAGCCACAATCTCTTGAAATGTCACCGCCTTAGACATATTGACGTCCCTTCTGATTTCTGCTCGAAGTTCTCTAATAAATTGAGCACCCTTGTCTTTGTCATTGGAGGCAATATATGGGGCAAACAGACAGCCCTCCTCGAACTTCAAAATGTTCTCGTCAACATTCATACTTCCTTGACGAAGCTCTAAAAATTCAGTCACCTTCCTAGCTCGAAGTGCATCTGGGAAGTACTTGTCATTGAAAAGATCCGTGAAATCTTGCCACTTTAATGCCGGAACATTAACACCTACCTTGGTAGCATTCCACCAAATACGTGCAGCTTTAACTAGCATGAATACTGCACAACCAACTTTGTCCTTGTCTTCATACTTGAGATGATCAAATATCGCCTCAAGTGCTTTGATCTACTCTACTGCCACCAATGGATCGGTACTTCCTGCAAACTCAGGCGGATCCATCCTCTTAAAAGCAGTAAAGATCCCATCAGTTCCAACTGCTTAAACCACTTGGCCCTTTCTCTTGGCCTCTACCTTGACCTGTACCTTGCAAACGGAGCAACTGCTGAATTTGTTCACTATGAACCTTGGCTTGCTCTTTCAATAATTTGCCGAACTCGTCGACAACTCTCGATGAGGGGCTATCCTCAACCTCTGACGCTTTTCTCTTAGGAGGCATTAAATCCTACAATGTGCTCACATAATACATATCAACCAATAACAATGAATAGATGAAGAAGAAGACATACCCGGACTGTTGAAAGTAGACGAAGTCATATGCATTGGTCCGAAGAACGTTGCTCTGATACCACTAAATGTAACGCCCCCTTGATCGATTTCCTAAAATAACAGCGGAATTTAAAATTTTCTTAAAGGAAAGAAGGATTTAAAATACATTTCAATATATAATCAAAAGTATATACATGATCAAATAAGCGTTGCAACAAAATACAAAATATCATTTTGATCATGTCCAAAAGTGCTAACAAAATAGCCTTCTTCCTTCCATCTTCTATGCATATGACCTCGGCTCCAATCAAAGTCCTGGCCCGTCACTCTTATCTGCATCACATGAAATAACTTAAATGAGTATAAAACTCAGCAAGTGGAGCTCTTACATAGCAATATACATATACCATTGTAATATCCAAGCTTGGTGATCGGTACGGTTTAAGATTTCGTATGTTTATTGACTCCTTGGTTAAGTTTAAAAATAGTTTTGATGTTAAGAGTTGAGATTTATAATTTATGGTATTGTGTTTATAGAAGATATGTGGTGATACTGTAGTGTCGTGCGATTAAATTCATGATAATTTGTATGTTGAGCCAATTGGTATGAGGCCAATTGGAGTGGTTAGATAAGACATAGAGGTGTAACTTTCATGTTTACCACTTTTTCAAATTATGTCGGGAAGAGGCGTTTCGGTGGCGATCTTTGAGGCCGCTATGCGCAGAGCGGCGCCCGAGCGGTAAGAAATGACCGCCCGAGCGCCACCAATTCTAGAAGTTTGGTATTGGACAGGATGGTCCGCGCCCGAGCGGTAATTTATGACCGCCCGAGCGCCAAGCACAGTAAAGTCATGTTTTCGGGTTTTTAGTGTTTAAATGGATGAGTTGGTCTCATTTTTCTCATTCTTTTCCCCTCACTTCTCGATTTTCAGCTCTTGGGCGACTAGGGTTTCTTCATTTCTTCATTTCTTTTCTTTGATTCAAGTTATTTGTTGGGTTTTTGAAGTGAGATCAAGGTTCTTGTTGGTTCAAGATGCTAAGGTAAGCTTGTGGTATAGTTTATTGTTGGATTTTGGTGTTGGGGAAATCATGGGTTTGTTGATGGTGTTGGTTTTACGGATGAAATGTTATGGGTTTGTGTTTATTGGGTTATTGATGGTTCTATTTATGGTTTATCGTTGTAGGTTGTGTACCAAGAGTATAGTAGCAAAGGTTGCAAGTGTTGTAAGTGGAATTTCATTTCTTGTGCTCACATGATAATATATGTATGGTGTTTCAATGGTTTTAATGTGCTATTCCCTTCACTTGATTCATGTTATGTATTATTACACTTGGTTGTATATTATAGAGGCATTTTATGTCTCAACCATGTCAAAGGGAATACAAGAGAAAAGATCGTATTCAAAGTGTTTGATCTAATGTCGAAGAGAGAGTTTAAATGTTTTATTGGATTGATAGATACATAGTCAGAGATTGCATGCAATAAGTTGATCAACGACCATATGCTTATATCCCTCAGAGTTATCGATTTATATCGATGGGATAGAGGCACAGAGACAGAGATACTATATAGATATCAATCCAACAGAGAAAGGAGAAATACCATCGTTATTGTTATTCATTCTATGATATTCGTGTTTCAGAGTTGATGGTATTTAATGTTTTCAAAGCCACGTTTTACAGAGTATGGTATATGTACATTGCAATGTAATTGTTCCACTTGCTGAGTTTCATACTCATTTCAGTTATTCATGTGATGCAGATAAGAGTGACGGGCCGGGACGTTGATTGGAGCCGGGGTTATATGCATAAGAGAGGGAAGGAAGAAGACTATTTTGCAAGTATTTTGACATGATCACAAAAATGATGTTTTGTATTTTGTTGCCTCATTTGATTGATAATGTATTTACTTTTGTTTATATATTGTAATGTATTTTAAATCCTTCCTCCCTTCAAAGAAAATTTTAATTTACGTTGCTATTTTATTAAAACCGGCCAGAGGTGTTACATTTATTGGTATCAGAGCCCCGTTCTTCGGACCAATGCATATGACTTCGTCTACTTTAAAACAGTCCAGGTATGTCTTCTTCTACATCTATTCATTGTTATCTATTGATATGTATTATGTGAGCACATTGTAGGAGTATGCCTCCTAAGAGAAAGGCTTCAGAGGGTGAGGATAGTTCTTCCTCTAGAGTTGTCGATGAGTTTGGCAAGTTACTAAAAGAGCAAGCCAAGGTCCATAGTGAGCAGATCCAGCAGTTGCGCCGTATGCAAGGTACAGGCCAAGGTAGAGGACAAGGAAGAGGCCCAATGGTTCAAGCAGTTGGAACTGATGGGATCTTTACTGCTTTTAAGAGGATGGATCCGCCTGAGTTTGCAGGAAGCACTGATCCATTGGTGGCTGTAGAGTGGATCAAAGCACTTGAGGCGATATTTGATCATCTCATGTATGAAGACAAAGACAGAGTTGGATGTGCAGTGTTCATGTTAGTCAAAGATGCACGCATTTGGTGGAATGCTACCAAGGTAAGTATTAAAGTTCCGGCAATGAAGTGGCAAGAGTTCACGGATCTTTTCTATGACAAGTACTTCCCAGATGCACTTCGAGGTAGGAAGGTGACTGAATTTCTAGAGCTTCATCAAGGAAGTATGAATGTTGATGAGTATATTCTGAAGTTCGAGGAAGGCTGTCTGTTTGCCCCATACATTGCATCTGATGACAAAGACAAGGGTGCTCATTTTATTAGAGGACTTCGAGCAGAAATCAGAAGGTACATCAATATGTCTAAGGCGGTGACATTTAAAGAGATTGTGGCTAAAGCATTGTTAGCCGAGCGAGATGAGAAGGATATTACTAGAGAGAGACAGGCGAGGCAGCAGGCTATTGCTCAGAGGGGTCAAGGTTCGAGCCAGAGAGGCAAGGGCAGTTTTAAGGGGACAGGCAAGTTAGAGCCGAGTTCTAAAGCACCAACTATTTTATCTGTTCCAGAGAAGCCATTGTGTCCCAAGTGCAGTAGGCCTCACAGGGGTGAGTGCAGGTTTGGTACTAATACATGCTACAGATGCGGCACTGCAGGCCATATTGCTAAGGACTGCACAAGAGGATCGAGCAAAGAGAAGGTGCAGGGTCGCATCTTTACAATGACGAAGGAAGGTATAAATCATGATTCTTCTGTGATCTCTAGCACTATTTTAATTTCAGACAGAGTAGCTACGACATTGATTGATACAGGTGCTACTCATTCTTTTATGTCTCAACTATTTTTGAGATCTTCGGGTATAGTTCCTTCTATTCTTCCCCTCCAGTTTAGTGTTGTATTGGCTTCGGGAGATGTGTTGTGCCCGACGTCTATTGTGTATGCGTGTTCTGTTCAAATCGATGGGCAAATGGTTTATGCCGATTTGATTGTTATTCCGATGGTTGCGTTTGATATTATTTTTGGCATGGATTGGCTATCGACTTACCGTACAGTGATTGATTGCGTTGCTAAGACGGTGAAATTTGCAGGTGATAGAAATAAGGAAGGTATGCTCGCCAGTGCAGGTACTTCGCTGGTCCTTCCTTTTATTTCGTGTCTTGAGGCTAAGAAGTTGTTGTTTAGAGGTTGTGATGGGTTTTTGGCTTCGATTGTTGATACGGATAGCATTGTGAAGTTGAATATTGATGATATTTGATGCGAACACGGATGTGCACGTCCCCAGGAAAGCATGGGATCCCTTAGAGTTACCAGCGGGACCAATCACGAGGGGACGACCGAAGAAGTTTAAAGAGGCGTTGCAGGGGCTTATGAGCAAGGAAGAAGGACTTACAAGCGAGGTGCAAAGTGCTGAAGGGTTCGAGATGCATGGAATTAAGTTTTGGAGCCAAAGGAACGTTATTCAAATGCTAAATCAAGAGGAGTCCAGATACCACGGCGCCCGAGTGGCCAAATCTTACTGCCCGAGCGCCAAACATACTGTCCAGGATTCATATCAATATTTGTAACACCTCTGGCCGGTTTTAATAAAAAAGCAGCGGAAATTTAAATTTTCTTTGAAGGGAGGAAGGATTTAAAATACATTACAATATATAAACAAAAGATAATACATGATCAATCAAATGAGGTAACAAAATACAAAACATCATTTTTGTGATCATGTTCAAATACTTGCAAAATAGTCTTCTTCCTTCCCTCTCTTATGCATATGACCCCGGCTCCAATCAACGTCCCGGCCCGTCACTCTTATCTGCATCACATGAATAACTGAAATGATTATGAAACTCAGCAAGTGGAACTCTTACATAGCAATGTACTTATACTATACTCTGTAAAACGTGGATTTGAAAACATTAAATACCATCAACTTTGAAACACAAATATCATAGAATGAATAACAATAACAATGTTATTTCTCTTTTCTCTGTTGGATTGATATCTATATAGTATCTCTGTCTCTGTGCCTCTATCCCATCGATATGAATCGATAACTCTGAGAGATATAAGCCTATGATCGTTCATCAACTTATTGCATGCAATCTCTGACTATGTATCTATCAATCCAATAAAACATTTAAACTCTCTCTTGGACATTAAATCAAACACTTTGAATACTATCTTTTCTCTTGTATTCCCTTTGACATGGTTGAGACATAAAATGCCTCTATAATATACAACCAAGTGTAATAATACAGGACACGAATCAAGTGAAGGGAATAGCACATTAAAACCATTGAAACATCATACATATATTATCATGTGAGCACAAGAAATGAAATTCCACTTACAACACTTGCAACACTTGCTACTATACTCTTGGTACACAACTTACAACAATAAACCAAAAATAGAACCATCAATAACCCAATAAACACAAACCCATAACATTTCATCCATAAAACCAACACCATCACCAAACCCATGATTTCCCCAACTCCAAAATTTAACAATAAACTATACCACAAGCTTACCTTAGCTTCTTGAACCAACAAGAACCTTGATCTCACTTCAAAAACCCAACAAATAGCTTGAATCAAAGAAAAGAAATGAAGAAATGAAGAAACCCTAGTCTCCGAAGAGCTGAAAATCGAGAAGTGAGGGGAAAAGAATGAGAAAAATGAGACCAACTCATCCATTTAAACACTAAAAACCCGAAAACACGACTTTACTGTTCATACACCGCGGGTGCGCTACATACTTTACCGCGGGTGCGGTGTGCCTTCGGCACCTCAACCAAATTTCTGAAATCGACGACCGCGGGTGCGGTACCTATTCCGCCGCGAGTGCGGTGTCTCTTCGGCAATTCCACAAATTCTGCAATGAAGACCGTGGGTGCGCTGCACAAATCACCGCGGGTGCGGTCTGGTCTCGGCCAAAACAACTCTATGCAACTGAAATCGAATCGCAACGCTGATACAACACAACTACCCATCAACTAATATCAACAATACCACAAAACACTAATAACCAACAATACTATGACCCATAATCACAACTCTTAACATCTAAATCAAACTTAATCTTAACCAAATAATCCATAAACATACGAAATCTTAAACTGTACCGTTCACCAGGCTTGGATATTACAATCTCCCCTCCTTAGAGGAAATTTCGTCCTCGAAATTGACGTCACTGCACAAACAACTCAGGATACTTCTCTTTCATCTCATCCTCCGGTTCCCACGTGGCTTCTTCAAACACATGATTCCTCTAAAGGACTTTAACAATGCCGATCTCTTTGTTCCTCAACACTTTAACTTTGCGATCCAGAATCTGGACCGGAATCTCTTGGTACGTCAAATTCGGCGTCAAATCCAATGGCTCGTGGCGAAGAACATGGGAAGGATTCGCAATATATTTCCTGAGCATAGAGACGTGAAAAACATTATGAACTCTGTCAAGATCTGGCGGTAGGGCTAACCTGTAGGCTCGATCACCAACTCTATCCAAGATCTCAAATGGGCCAATAAATCTCGGACTCAACTTTCCCTTCTTGCCAAACCGCATCACACCCTTAAGAGGTGCTATCTTCAAGAACACATGATCGCCAACCTCAAACTGCAATGGCCTACGACGCACATCGGCATAACTCTTCTGTCTCGACTGCGCTGTCTTCATTCTCTCTCGAATAACAGCAACAACATCAGCAGTCTGTTGGACTAACTCTGGACCCAGCATCTTCCTCTCACCAATCTCATCCCAATACAAGGGAGATCTACACTTCCTACCATAAAGTGCTTCATACGGTGCCATGCCAATTGTCGCTTGGTAGCTATTATTATACGTGAACTCAACAAGAGGCAATTTGGAATCCCAGCTACCAAGATAATCGATAGTACAAGCTCTGAGCATATCCTCTAAAATCTGAATAACTCTCTCTGATTGACCATCGCTCTGGGGGTGATATGCTGTACTAAATGCTAACCGTGTACCCATAGCTCTGTGTAAACTCTTCCAAAACTCTGAAGTAAATCTAGGGTCACGATCAGACACAATCGACAACAAGAACACCATGAAGTCTAACAATCTCTGCTATATACTCTTCGGCATACTGGTTCATAGAATACGTTGTCTTGACTGGAAGAAAATGCGCTGACTTGGTCAATCGATCAACAATAACCCAAATAGAGTTAAAACCTTTCTGCGTTCTGGGAAGACCAGTCACGAAATCCATCGTAGTGTGCTCCCATTTCCATTGAGGAATCGGCAATGATAACAATGTCCCAGCAGGTCTCTGATGCTCAATCTTCACCCGCTGACAAGTTAGGCACTGAGAAATAAACATGACAATATCTTTCTTCATACCTGGCCACCAATATAGTCTACGAAGATCCTGATACATCTTAGTGCTGCCTGAATGTATCGAGTATGGCGCTGTATGAGCCTCTGTCAAGACGTCTCGCCGAATATCGTCACCAACAGGAATGCAAATACGGCCTCTAAACGTCACCAAACCATCTCTATTCGTCGTGAACTCTGAATTACCTCTCTCCTCTGCTCTAGCTTTTAACTCTAACAACTGAACATCAATAACCTGCTCTCTACGGATCCTGTCCGTCAATGTAGCCCGAATAACCAACGCTGAAAAATGAGCAATGGTTCCAGGAAACACCAAAGCTATCTCCTCTCGTTCCAAGTCCAACAACAACGGCTTCTGAATCATAGAACTCAAAGAAGAACTTGACTTACGCCTCAATGCATCCGCTACAACATTCGCCTTCCCTGGGTGATAACTAATCGTCACATCATAATCTTTGACAAGCTCTAACCACCGCTTCTGTCGCATATTGAGCTCTTTTTGGGAAAACAAATACTTTAAACTCTTGTGGTCTGTGAAAATGTCACACTTTTCGCCATACAAATAATGTCTCCAGATTTTCAGGGCGAAAACCACAGCTGCCAGCTCCAAATCATGCGTAGGATAATTCTTCTCGTAATCTTTCAACTGCCGAGAATCATAGTCTATAACTTTACCTCTTTTCATCAACACTTCACCGAGGCCCTTCTTCGACGCATCGGTAAAAACAACAAAGTCCTCTGAACCACTAGGCAACGCAAGTGCTGGATCTGTCGTCAACTTATCTTTCAACTCCTGAAATCCATTTTGGCAATCATTGGACCACTCAAACTTCACAGTCTTCCTCGTCAGATTGGTCAACGGCGGGGAAATCTTGGAAAAATATGAAATGAAGCGACGATAATAACCCGCCAAACCAAGAAAACTGCGTACCTCTGATACAGTAGTAGGGATAGGCCACTTTTGTATCGCCTCTATTTTCGCTGGATCAACAGCTAACCCATCCTTCGATACAACATGGCCTAAGAAAGAAATCTGCTCTAACCAGAACTCACATTTCTTCAACTTAGCATACAACCTCTTCTCCCTCAACAACTGAAGAACAACTCTGAGATGCTCTGCATGAAGCTATCTGGTCTTGGAATAGATCAAAATATCGTCGATAAAAACAATGACAAAGCTATCCAAATACGGCTTGAACACTCGGTTCATAAGATCCATGAAGACTGAAGGAGCATTGGTCAGACCAAAAGACATCACAAGAAATTCATAATGACCATACCTGGTCCGAAATGCTGTCTTAGGGATATCAGACTCCCTCACTTTCAACTGAAAATAGCCAGATCGCAGATCAATCTTCGAAAACACAGTAGCCCCTTGAAATTGGTCAAAAAGATCATCTATCCGTGGCAACGGATACTTATTCTTGATAGTCACTTTGTTGATCTCTCTGTAATCAATGCACAGTCGCAACGACCCATCTTTCTTCTTGACGAAAAGAACCGGAGCTCCCCAAGGCGAAGAACTCGGCAGAATAAAACCCTTATCTAATAGATCCTGCAACTGCGTCTTCAACTCCTTCATCTCTGTAGGGGGCATTTTGTACGGAGCCTTGGAAATAGGAACCGTACCTGGGACTAAATCAATCACAAACTCCACATCTCTGTCCGGCGGTAAACCCGGCACATCATCCTCAAATACATCAGGGAACTCTCTCACAACACCAATATCATCAAGATTCACCTTCACAATTCTATCCATGTCCACAATCGAAGACAAAAACCCATCACAACCTCTAAACAACAACTTCTTAGCCTCAAGACACGAAAAAATAGGAAGGATCAGCGAAGTACCTGCACTGGCAAACAAACCTTCCCTATTGCCATCATCTACAAATTTCACCGTCTTAGCAACGCAATCAATCACTGCACGGTAAGTCGATAGCCAATCTATGCAAAGAATAATATCAAACGCAACCATCGGAATAACAATTAAATCGGCATAAACCACTCGCCCATCGATTTGAACAGAACACGCATACACAATAGACGTCGGGCACAACACATCTCCCGAAGGCAATACAACACTAAACTGGAGGGGAAGAATAGAAGGAACTATACCCAAAGATCTCTAAAATAGTTCAGACATAAAAGAATGAGTAGCACCTGTATCAATCAATGTCGTAGCTACTCTGCCTGAAATTAAAATAGTGCTAGAGATCACAGAAGAATCATGGTTTATACCTTCCTTCGTCATGGTAAAGATGCGACCCTGCACCTTCTCCTTGCTCGATCCTCTTGGCCAGTCCTTGGCAATATGGCCTGCAGTGCCACATCTGTAGCATGTATTAGTACCAAGCCTGCACTCACCCCTGTGAGGCCTACTGCACTTGGGACACAATGGCTTCTTTGGATCAGATAAAACAGTTGGTGCTTTAGAACTCGGCTCTAACTTGCCTTTCCCCTTAAAACTGCCCTTGCCTCTCTGGCTCGAACCTTGAGCCCTCTGAGCAATAGCCTGCTGCCTCGCCTGTCTCTCTCTAGTAATATCCTTCTCATCTTGCTCGGCTAACAATGCTTTAGCCACAATCTCTTTAAATTTCACCGCCTTAGACATATTGATGTCCCTTCTGATTTCTGCTCGAAGTCCTCTAATAAAATGAGCACCCTTGTCTTTGTCATCGGATGCAATGTATGGGGCAAACAGACAGCCCTCCTCGAACTTCAGAATATACTCATCAACATTCATACCTCCTTGACGAAGATCTAGAAATTCAGTCACCTTCCTAGCTCGAAGTGCATCTGTGAAGTACTTGTCATAGAAAAGATCCGTGAACTCTTGCCACTTCATTGCCGGAACATTAATACTTACCTTTGTAGCATTCCACCAAATGCGTGCAGCTTTGACTAACATGAACACTGCACATCCAACTCTATCTTTGTCTTCATACTTGAGATGATCAAATATCTCCTCAAGTGCTTTGATCCACTTTACAGCCACCAATGGATCAGTGCTTCCTGCAAACTCAGGCGGATCCATCCTCTTAAAAGCAGTAAAGATCCCATCAGTTCCAACTGTTTGAACCACTGGGCCTCTTCCTTGTCCTCTACCTTGGCCTGTACCTTGCATACGGAGCAACTGCTGGATCTGCTCCCTATGGACCTTGGCTTGCTCTTTTAGTAACTTGAGGAACTCATCGACAACTCTAGAGGAAGAACTATCCTCACCCTCTGAAGCCTTTCTCTTAGGAGGCATACTCCTACAATGTGCTCACATAATACATATCAATAGATAACAATGAATAGATGTAGAAGAAGACATACCCGGACTGTTGAAAGTAGACGAAGTCATATGCATTGGTCCGAAGAACGGTGCTCTGATACCAATAAATGTAACACCTCTGGCCGGTTTTAATAAAATAGCAGCGGAAATTAAAATTTTCTTTGAAGGGAGGAAGGATTTAAAATACATTACAATATATAAACAAAAGTTAATACATGATCAATCAAATGAGGCAACAAAATACAAAACATCATTTTTGTGATCATGTCAAAATACTTGCAAAATAGTCTTCTTCCTTCCCTCTCTTATGCATATGACCCCGGCTCCAATCAACGTCCCGGCCCGTCACTCTTATCTGCATCACATGAATAACTGAAATGAGTATGAAACTCAGCAAGTGGAACTCTTACATAGCAATGTACATATACCATACTCTGTAAAACGTGGCTTTGAAAACATTAAATACCATCAACTCTGAAACATGAATATCATAGAATGAATAACAATAACGATGGTATTTCTCTTTTCTCTGTTGGATTGATATCTATATAGTATCTCTGTCTCTGTGCCTCTATCCCATCGATATGAATCGATAACTCTGAGGGATATAAGCCTATGGTCGTTGATCAACTTATTGCATGCAATCTCTGACTATGTATCTATCAATCCAATAAAACATTTAAACTCTCTCTTGGACATTAAATCAAACACTTTGAATACTATCTTTTCTCTTGTATTCCCTTTGACATGGTTGAGACATAAAATGCCTCTATAATATACAACCAAGTGTAATAATACATAACATGAATCAAATGAAGGGAATAGCACATTAAAACCATTGAAACTGTAATGCCCGAGATTCTGATTCCATTAATCTGAGATTATTGATTTTTGAATGGATATGATTATAGATGGACCATTCCGAGACTAGATTGGGCAAAGTATATGATTATTCTATTTGTTGGACAGAACTATTGGCGCCCGAGCGGTAGAAAATGACCACCCGAGCGCCAGTGTATCATCAGGTGGTTTTTGTACAGAACGTCTGCCGCCCGAGCGGTAGAAAATGACCGCCCGAGCGCCAGTGTGTAACAAGTCGAGCACTCGGGCAGAACATTCCGAGCCCGAGCTGTAATCTGTTACCGCCCGAGCGCCGCCTGAAAGGTGTGAAAAAAAAATAATGACACGTATCATTACATGCAACTTGATTATATATATATACAAGCTTCTTCATTCAGATTCAGTTGGGAAGAAGTAAACGAGAGGTTCGAAGAAATCCTTACACCTTTTATCTTCTATATTTGTGGGTTGTGAAAGATCCGTCCGTCCGATTTTCAATCCGACTTCGGTACTGTGTTCCTATCGACGCAGGCTTCATACGGACGGAAGTTTTCTTAAGTTTTGATATGAGCTGAAATTATGGTATTGTCAGAATCAGATATGATTCATATATGATGTTCTTGACGTAGTAGAAATCGGATAATCGAAAACGGATTGAAGAACGGATACCGTATAGAATTGTTATGAATTTCAGAGTTGATTTGACTGAGATATTTGATATCAGATTTGTATTATTATTGATTATGAGTTGCGAGAACGGATATCTGTTGATTTGTATTGTTGGGTATATTGAGATTATGCAGTTATGCTGTCGAAACAGAATTTGATTTCGTTCTGATTATATCCAGTATTGAATTGATTGGTGTATTGATATTGTACTCCTCCATATTGTCATTCCCAGATTGAGTATTGACAGGCCTTGAGTTCGAGACTTCGACAGAGTCAGATTGACAGAAAGAAAGGTATAATTCATGTGAACACGGGAAGACATGACTCGATTCAGACTGGATACGAGTTTCCCAAAATCACATACTAGATTCTTAATTATGTTTGATTATGATTATGTCTTGTTTATAGATTTATATTCAAGCATTTGAGATAGGAGTCATTGACAGATTGTCAAACTAGACGTTCGGTGTATCGACGCATAGGAGCAGATCATCTCCGATTGTAGACATTCGATACAGATATGACCGAAGTCTAGGAATAAGACGTACCGCCACCCCGATTGGGAGAGTAGGTGGGAGACTTGTTACGTCTTATTCACACCGGGATCCCTAGACTTAGATATGAGTCGAGTCAAAGAATAAGAGTTGAAGAGTTTTATCTGTATTCACTAGTGTGTCATAATTACTGATTTATGTGTTATGATTTTGTATTTACTTGCATGACATGCATGTATACATGTTTTATACTGGGATTTGTTCTCACCGGAGTATCCGGCTGTTGTTGTGTCTGTATGTGTGCATGACAACAGGTGGGACAGGATCAGGGTCACGCAGAGGATGAGAGATCGAGATAGCGTGGAGATTACGGGCGTAGAAGAGCACTAGTGGTTTCTTACTAGACATGTACCGAATTTTTAAACACTAGTATGTTAATTGTAGACGAACATGTGAATGTTAATTGTAGTTGAATAAAATGACAGGAATTTTATATATAATGTCTTGTGCTTGTTTATATACATTTGAATAAATGTTAAAAGCAAAATTTTGACCCATATTTTCTAGCAAAGATCCAATTAATCCCAAAAGGAATTGAGTTAGAGCCCGGGTCCCCACAGAAACTACATACATATATTATCATGTGAGCACAAGAAATGAAATTCCACTTACAACACTTGCAACACTTGCTACTATACTCTTGGTACACAACCTACAACAATAAACCATAAATAGAACCATCAATAACCCAATAAACACAACCCCATAACATTTCATCCATAAAACCAACACCATCACCAAACCCATGATTTCCCCAACACTAAAATCCAACAATAAACTATACCACAAGCTTACCTTAGCTTCTTGAACCAACAAGAACCTTGATCTCACTTCAAAAACCAAACAAATAGCTTGAATCAAAGAAAAGAAATGAAGAAACCCTAGTCTCCCAAGAGCTGAAAATTGAGAAGTGAGGAGAAAAAAATGAGAAAAATGAGACCAACTCATCCATTTAAACACTAAAAACCCGAAAACATGACTTTACTGTTCATACACTTTGGGTGCGCTACATACTTTACCGCGGGTGCGGTGTGCCTTCGGCACCTCAACAAAATTTCTGAAATCGACGACCGCGGGTGCGGTACCTATCCCACCGTGGGTGCGGTGTCTCTTCGGCAATTCCACAAATTCTGCAATAAAGACCGCGAGTGCGCTGCACAAATCACCGCGGGTGCGGTCTGCTCTCTGCCAAAACAACTCTATGCAACAAAATCGAATCGCAACGCTGATACAACACAACTACCCATCAACTAATATCAACAATACCACAAAACAATAATAACCAACAATACTATGACCCATACTCACAACTCTTAACATCTAAATCAAACTTAATCTTAAGCAAATAATCCATAAACATACGAAATCTTAAACTGTACCGTTCACCAGGCTTGGATATTACAATATTGATGTTGTGAGAGAGTTTCTTGATGTATTTGAGGATGATGTGCCGGGTTTACCGTCGGACAGAGATGTAGAGTTTGTGATTGATCTAGTCCCCGGAACGGTTCCTATTTCTAAGGCTCCGTACAGAATGGCCCCTACAGAGATAAAAGAATTGAAGACGCAGTTGCAAGACTTATTAAAAAAAGGTTTTATTCGGCCGAGTTCTTCGCCTTGGGGAGCTCCGGTTCTTTTCATCAAGAAGAAAAATGGGTCTTTGCGGCTGTGTATTGATTACAGAGAAATCAATAAATTGACGATCAAGAATAAATATCTGTTGCCACGGATAGACGATCTTTTTGACCAACTGCAGGGGGCTACAGTGTTTTCGAAGATTGATCTGCGATCTGGCTATTATCAGTTGAAAGTTAGGGAGTCTGATATCCCTAAGATGGCGTTTCGGACCAGGTATGGGCATTACGAATTTCTTGTGATGTCGTTTGGTCTGACTAATGCTCCTTCAGTCTTCATGGATCTTATGAACCGGGTGTTCAAGCCGTATTTGGATAGCTTTGTCATTGTTTTCATCGATGATATATTGATCTATTCCAAGACATGAGAGCTTCATGCAGAGCACGTCAGAGTCGTTCTTCAATTGTTGAGGGAGAAGAGATTGTATGCTAAGTTGAAGAAATGTGAGTTCTGGTTAGAGAATATTTCTTTTTTAGGCCATGTTGTATCGAAGGATGGGATAGCTATTGATCCAGCGAAAATAGAGGCGATACAGAAGTGGCCTATCCCTACCACTGTAACAGAGGTACGCAGTTTTCTTGGTCTGGCTGGTTATTATCGTCGTTTTATTTCAGATTTTTCCAAAATTGCCCTGCCATTAACCAATTTGACGAGGAAGAATGTGATGTTTGAGTGGTCCAATGAATGCCAAAGTGGGTTCCAGGAGTTGAAGGATAGGTTGACGACGGCTCCGGTACTTGCACTGCCCTGTGGTTCAGAGGACTTTGTTATTATTACCGATGCGTCGAAGAAGGGTCTTGGTGCAGTGCTGATGCAACGTGGAAAGGTTATAGCTTATGCTTCTCGTCAGTTGAAAGACTACGAGAAAAATTATCCTACGCATGACCTGGAACTGGCAGCTGTAGTTTTCGCCCTGAAAATCTGGAGACACTATTTGTATGGCGAAAAGTGTGAAATTTTCACCGACCACAAGAGTTTAAGGTATTTGTTTTCCCAGAAAGAACTCAATATGCGGCAGAGATGGTGGTTAGAGCTTGTCAAAGATTATGATGTGACGATTAGTTACCACCCTGGGAAGGCGAATGTTGTAGCGGATGCATTGAGCAGTAAGTCAAGTTCCTCTTTTAGTTCTATGATCCAGAAGTCGTTGTTGTTAGACTTGCAACGAGAAGAGATAGCTTTGGTAGTATCGGGAACCATTGCTCGCTTTTCAGCATTGATCATTCGGGCAACATTGACGGACAGGATCCGTAGAGAGAAGGCCAATGATCTACAGTTGACAGAGATGAGAGCCAGAGCAGAAGAGAGAGGTAATTCAGAGTTTGGAATAAATGGAGATGGTTTGATGACATTTAGAGTTTGGTGAGAGGAAGATGATGGGCCCAGAGTTGGTCCAACAGACAGCTGATGTTGTTGCTGTTATCCAAGAAAGGATGAAGACAGCACAGTCAAGACAGAAGAGTTATGCTGATGTCAGACGAAGGTCGTTGCAGTTTGAGTTTGGCCATCACGTGTTTTTGAATATTGCACCTCTTAAAGGTGTGATGCGGTTTGGCAAAAAGGGAAAGTTGAGTCCAAGATTCATTGGCCCATTTGAGATCTTGGACAGAGTTGGTGATCGAGCTTACATGTTAGCCTTACCGCCAAATCTTGATAGAGTTCATAATGTTTTTCGTATCTCCATGCTCAGGAAGTATATTGCGAATCCTTCCCATGTTCTTTGACACAAGCCATTGGATTTGATGCCGAGTTTGACGTACCAAGATATTCCATTCCAAATTCTGGATCACAAAGTTAAAGTATTAAGAAACAAAGAGATCGGCATTGTTAAAGTCCTTTGGAGGAATCATTTGATTGAAGAAGCTACGTGGGAACCAGAGGATGAGATGAGAAAGAGGTATCCAGAAATTTTTGCGCAGTGAAGTCAATTTCGGGGACAAAATTCCTCTAAGGAGGGGAGATTGTAATATCCAAGCTTGGTGATCGATACGATTTAAGATTTAATATGTTTATTGACTCCTTGGTTAAGTTTAAATATAGTTTTGATGTTAAGAGTTGAGATTTATGATTTATGGTATTGTGTTTATAGAAGATGTGTGGTGATACTGTAGTGTCGTTGCGATTAAATTCATGATAATTTGTATATTGAGCCAATTGGTATGAGGCTAATTGGAGTGGTTAGAGAAGACATAGAGGTGTAACTTTCATGTTTTGAGTTTTGTTCAAATCATTGTGGAAGACAAGGTAAAAGCGCCCCGAAGTTTGTCATGGGTGTCGTCGTTTCTCCAGTGACACATGATGGGAGATTGAGCATAACTCTTTAATCAGACCTTCAAATGACATGAGGCTAATTGGAGATGCAATCCAAGACATATAGCTACAACTTTCATGTTTACCACTTTTTCAAATTATGAAGGGAAGAGGCGTTTCGGAGGCAATCTTTGAGGCCGCTGTGCGAAAAGCGGCGCCCGAGCGGTAAGAAATGACCGCCCAAGCGCCACTGATTCTGAAAATTTTGTCTTGGACAGCATGGTCCGAGCCCGAGCGGTAGTTTATGACCGCTCGAGAGCCCAGCACAGTACAAAAAACGTGTTTTGGGTATTTTAAGGCTTAAAATTGGTTGAGACACAAATTTCCCTAATTTCTCTCCTCTACTTTTCGGTTCTTCACTCAAGGGGTAAGCTAGGGTTACATTTCTTTCATTTGGTGCATTTGATTCAAGCTTATTGTTGGGTCTTTGTAGTGAGATCAAGTTTATTTTGGGTTCAAGGAGCTAAGGTAAGCTTTTGGTTTAGCTATTCTTTGATTTTGGTATTGGGGAGAAATATTGGGTTTGCTTGATTGTGTTGGTTTGATGGATTTTAGAGTATGGTTGTTGGATTATTGAGATGTTGATGATTCAATTCATGGTTTATTGTTGTAGATTTTGTACCAAGAGATTAGAATCAAGCTTTCCATTGGTTGTAAGTAGAATTCATTCCTTGTGCTCACATGAAGTATATGTATTGTATTTCAATGGTTTTAACGTGTTAATCCCTTCCACTTGATTCATGTTATGTATGGATACACTTTGTTGTATATTAGAGGCTTTTATATGTCTCAATTATATAAAAGGGAATGCCAAAGAAAAAAGTACTCAAAGTGTTTGTTTTAATGTCCAAAAGAGAGTTCAAATAATTTATTGGATTGATAAATAGATAGTCAGAGATTGTATGCAATTAGTTGATCAACAACCATAGGCTTATATCCCGACAGAGTATCGATTTATATCGATGGGATATAGGTACAGAGACAGAGATACTATTTAGATATCAATACACAAGAGAAAAGAGAAATACCATCGTTTTTGTTCATGTTCTACTATATTTTTTCATGTTTCAAGAGTTAGATGGTATTAATGATTTCAAAGCCACGTTTTACAGAGTATGGTATATGTATATTGCTATGTAAGAGCTCCACTTGCTGAGTTTTATACTCATTTCAGTTATTTCATGTGATGCAGATAAGAGTGACGGGCCAGGACTTTGATTGGAGGCGAGGTCATATCCATAGAAGATGGAAGGAAGAAGGCTATTTTGTTAGCACTTTTGGACATGATCAAAATGATATTTTGTATTTTGTTGCAACGCTTATTTGATCATGTATATACTTTTGATTATATATTGAAATGTATTTTAAATCCTTCTTTCCTTTAAGAAAATTTTAAATTCCGCTGTTATTTTATGAAATCGATCAAGAGGGCGTTACAGTTTCGGAGCGTCGTAACTGAACTTTGATAAACATGGTTCGGTCTATGATGGGGTTCACGGAGTTGCCGCCATCCTTTTGGGGATATGCGCTTGAGACAGCGGCACTGTTGTTGAACAATGTCCATTCAAAGGCAGTTGATAAGACACCATATGAGATATGAATGGGTAAACCTCCCAAATATTCTTATCTTAGAATATGGGGGTGCCCTGCTTATGTGAAGCAGGTAGTGGGAGATAAATTGGATAGTCGATCCATTTTATGCTACTTTGTGGGATATCCAAGGAATTCAGTTGGATACTATTTCTATCATCCACAAGAAACAAAGGTGTTTGTTTCTAGGAATGCAACCTTTTTGAAAAAAGAATTTCTATTGCATAGAAAAGGAAAGATGATAGAACTCGAAGAGGTTCGAGAGACACCCACAATTGAAGAACCCACACCCGAAGAGCCAAGAGAGGAGATACAAGCTCCTAGAAGATCCGAGAGAGTCTCGAGACCACCTATGAGGTATGGTCTGCTTCTTGAAGAGGGCCATGATGAGCCTATCCATGGATGTGATTCAAGGACCTTCAAGGAAGCGTTATCTGATACCGATTCATCCAAGTGGCTTGAAGCAATGGAATCTGAGATGAATTCCATGCATTCAAACCAATTGTGGAACCTTGTGGATCCACCTGAGGGAACTGTTCCCGTAGGGTCTAAATGGATTTACAAAAGGAAACTTGGGGCGGATGGGAAGATATTGACCTTCAAAGCGCGATTGGTGGCAAAAAGATATACTCAAAGACAAGGAGTTGACTTTGAGGAAACCTTTTCTCCAGTTGCAATGTTCAAGTCGATAAGGATATTGCTAGCCATAGCTGCATGGTATGACTATGAGATATGGCAGATGGATGTCAAGACAGCATTTCTTAATGGGGATATTAAGGAAGAGATTTACATGTCTCAACCTGAAGGGTTTACATCTGTTGGAAGTGAGCATATGGTATGCAAACTTCAGAGATCTATTTATGGTCTAAAGCAGGCATCTAGGAGTTGGAACCTCGGATTCGATAGTACAATCAAAGAGTTTGGTTTTACTAAGAATCCTGAGGAACCCTGTGTGTATAAGAAGGTTAGTGGGAGTGCTGTGACATTCCTGGTGCTTTATGTTGATGATATTCTACTCATTGAGAATGATGTAGGAATGTTGCAATCAACTAAAGTATGGTTAGCAAGTAAGTTCTCCATGCAGGACTTGGGTGAAACATCTTTTGTATTGCGAATACAGATATATAGAGATAGATCAAGAAGATTGCTTGGTCTCACCCAGTCCACATACATTGATACCATCGTGAAACGGTTCTCGATGGATGAGTCCAAGAGAGGACATCTACCAATGTGTCATGGCGTGTCCCTATCCAAGTCTATGTCTCCCAAGACTGATGCAGAGATAGCAGCGATGACAAGCATTCCTTATGCATCTGCGATTGGTAGCATCATGTATGGGATAATATTTACACGTCCTGACGTGGCTTTCGCACTAAATGTAGTGAGTAGATATCAGTCGAACCTTGGTCTTCCACACTGGAAAGCTGTGAAAGACATCCTCAAGTATTTGAGAAAGGCCAATAAGTTGTTCTTGGTCTAGGGGGGTGGAGAACTGAAATTGGAAGGCTATACCAACTCTAGCTTTCAAAGCGATATCGATGACTCGAAGTCAACCTCTGGGTTTGAATTCATGCTCAATGGTGCTGCTGTCTCTTGGAAGAGTTCCAAGCAAGATAGTACTGCGGATTCCACCACTGAGGCCGAATACATTGCTGCATCAGCTGCAGCAAAGGAGGCTGTTTGGATAAGGAATTTCGTCCAAGAGTTGGGCGTCCAAATAATTTAATTATTTCAATTGGGATCTACAAGACCCAATGTTATTTAATTAATTCAACACTTGAATTAATTTAATTATTTGGACTCTACTAGGCCCACTAGTGTTTAATTAATTCAACACTTGAATTAATTAATTTAGTCCATAATAATGTTTATGAACATCACAATTTTAAAATACATTATTTATTTGGCCAACTTTTAATTTTAGGAACACATTCATAAATTAAAAGTTACATTCTCTCATAGCCGTTCAACACATTGAACTATTTTACTTCTCAACGGGATCTAGAAAGCTAGTACTTGTGTGGCTCTCAATGGTTCACTGATACAACTAGCCGTAGGTTCACATCTCCATGTGATTCGGACTAAACATGTCCTTATACGAGCATACCCCAATTACTCCATTCTTAATTATAAACTCCTTGATAATAAGAACGTCAGAACTCAAGTCTGATAGTACCCAACCAATCATGTTAAACGCCTAGCAGCATCGCTTACATGATTCCCTAGGTATCAAATGATAGTGCCTGCGAGAACCATTCTATTATGGTTAGCGTACAGTGCGGTCCCTTCATCTCATATATCCCGACCAATTCGACAACCATTGGTATATCGAGAGTTGTCAATGAATCGATACTATGTGTCATGTCGTAGTTGCATCGATGGTGTAATCTATGAAACCCCTTTCATAATTACCACCAAACTCTGATCAGATATTTCAAACTACATACACATGAGATCACATAGGATATCCATACCCGAAGGTAAGCGGTGAATCCCCGACTACATTGCATCGACTCCTATATGTTTCGCCAAAACACCCAACCTTGCCACATGATGATCACATGAGAGTTGGTAAACAAGTCAAAGTGTAATGCTAGTACATAGAGTCTCAATGTTGTCCCGGGTCATAAGGACTAATGGTGTACGACCATAAACTAGGACGTTTCCACTCAATAAGTGAGAACCACTTGGAAAGTCTTTTATGGAGGGTTATTCAATTCAGTGCACTCTACAAGGAGCACCTATTAGCATGTTCGGACATCACAATGTCCCCTACCAATGAAACATGGTACTCACATCGCAGATACTAGTCTCAAACTCGAGCGGCCTATATCCTTCTTAGTGGCGGCTGAATCGACTAGGAACAGTTTAGAATATACAGTATTCCAAATATGAGTTTCATGATACTCATCATATGAGCATCTCATATTCTTTCTACTATTTGTATATTAAAGGACTTTATCTATGCAACATGCATGGGTAAATAGATAAAGAAGTGCCAAAACAATAATTTCAAATATTATTAAAATAAAGACTGTTTATACGTAGAGTTTCATTGTTAACACTCGGCCAACACTTGGCTCGACGTGCAGCTACTCTAACACTCAGCTCCTCCCTTAGCTCCTTCATGGATTAACTCAAAGGTCATCTCTTCCATGTTAAGTTTGTCCTATCTTTTAGCTCTTCCCTTAGCTTCTTCCTTGGTTATCTCAAAAGTCATTTCTTGCATAATAAGTTTGTCCAATTCCTTGGCTCATCTTTTAGCTCCCTTTTTTTTTTTGTTAGGACAAGCTTAGTTGAGCTTCTTTGAGCTGAAAGATCGAGTCCTTGAGCTGGGGTTTTACTCTTCCAGTGATAACTCTTTGATGGATGCGATTACTTGTAGCTTGGCCTCCCGTTGAGTTAGTCTCCGAGATTTGAAGCCATTTCCTCGAGTTCAGTTAGCTGAAATCTAAGTTCATATTTAATTTCTATAGTTAGAATGAAAATTGTTGAGCTTAGTTTAAGCTAAATTTTGAGTTTGTATTTCTTACGTGATTTGCTTCGGATTGAATTTTCCGGGTTCTCACAATAGCTCTTAGTGTGATTAGCACAAGCCTCAAGTGATTAACATGCTTTTCTAAATTTTTGTTATACACTAGGATATCATCAAAATAGACCACATCAAATTTCTCTATTTGTGCACGCAGAACATGGTTCATTAACCTCATAAAGGTGGTAGAAGCATTAGTTAAGCCAAAAGGCATTACCATCCTCTCATATAACCCATACTTGGTTTTAAAAGAAGTTTTCCTCTCGTCACCTTCCCTCATTCTAATTTGGTGATAGCCACTCTTCAAATAAATCTTGCTAAAGATACATGCACCATGCAATTCATCTAACATATCATCTAGTCTAGGTATATGATGCCTATACTTGATGGTTATATTATTAATTGCTCTACAATCCACACACATACGCCATGAGCGATCTTTCTTAGGAACTAGTAAAACAGGTACAACACATGGAGACATCGACTCACCCAAAAATTCCCCTATCTATTAACTCACTTACCTGCCGTTGAAGCTCCTTAGTCTCCTACGGATTGCTCCTATAAGTTGGACGTTTTGGCAATGCACTTCCGGACACAAAATCAATTTTGTGCTCAATCCCCCTCAATGATGGTAGTCCTTGAGGTAGCTCCTCCGGAAATATATCATCAATTATTAAACGTTAACGAGATTGGTCCCAAGCCGAATCCAAGTACCATACCTGATGTGAATCCTCGTATGAATGAATTGCAAACACGATTAATTTTAGAATCGCGCCCTCAAATTCAGTAACGAACGAGGATCTATGTTGTCCCGATCTTTTGAATCAAGTATGAGTTTGTGATATTCACCTCTAAGCCATAAAACTTAGCAACAAATAATCACGACTTAACAATTTAATAATCAGACGAACCTTTGAGGGAAAACTCAAAAAGTTTGATATTCAATCAATAATAATGTGAAAAGTGTGTAAAATTTCGTCCATAATATCTTTACATATCAAAAGGATATCAATATCTAGTTGTCAAAATAATTAAAACTCTAAACTAGGAAATTCAGAATTTTCCCGCAACTCTACCCGCTTGGGCGGTAAATTGTGTCCGCCCGGGTGCGAGGTTCTCGCAAATTTTATTTTTGGGGCGCAAGTGTAGCACTCGGGCGGTAGTTTATATTCCTCCGGGCGCGATTCTCTCGGGATTCTTCAACATTTATTGCTTGAATAGTGCTCCTATGACTCCCAAACTCACTCCCATGCCTCATGAACCATTCGGCACTTTGCTCCTCGCTCATAATCCCTTCTTGACTGCTCATGATTCCCTGTAGTGCCTCCTTGAATTTCTTTAGCCTTCCCCTTGTGACTGGTCCCTCCGGCAACTCTAAAGAAACCCATGCTTTTCTTGGAGCTTGACCACCCGTGTTCGCATCATCCTGTCCTTCTTGAAAAGGATTTGTCCTCAAATCTTGTACATCACCTACATCAAACAAAGAAAGATTGCTAACATTAAAAGTAGAACTGACGTTATACTCACCTGGCAAATCAAGTTTGTAGGCGTTGTCATTGATCCTTTCGAGGACTTGAAATGGTCCATCACCCTTCGGTGATAGCTTCGAACGTCTCCTCTCAGGAAAATTTTCTTTCATCAAGTGTAGCCACACCCAATCACCTTTCTCAAATACCACCTTCTTCTTCCCATTGTTGGCTTGCTTTATGTGTTGTTCATTCTTCTTTTCAATATTGGCCTTGACCTTTTCATGCGAAACTCCAAACAAATTCTGCCTTCTTCTTGCCATCCATATTTAACATTTCCTGTCCAATGGAGTTAAAGGATTAAAACCATACAATCTTAAATGGCGAGTTACTAGTAGTAGAATGCATGCTACCATTATAAGCAAACTCAACAAATGGTAAAAATTCTTCCCAATTCTTTAAATTCTTTTTAAGAATAGCACACAAAAGTGTTCCTAAAGTTCTGTTAACCACTTCATTTTGTCCATCCGTCTGAGGTTGACACATGGTAGAAAACAACAATTTTGTGCCAAGTTTAGCCCACAATGTTTTCCAAAAGTAACTCAAAAAATTAACATCACGATCAGAAACAATAGTCCTAGGCATGCCATGCAACCTAACGACTTCTCTAAAGAACAAATCCGCAATGTTAGATGCATCATAAGTTTTATGACAAGCAATAAAATGTGTCATTTTAGAAAATCTATCAACAACAACAAATATTGAAACCCTCCCTTTTTTGGTCCTAAGCAACCCCAAAACAAAGTCCATAGAAATATCGACTCAAGATTCACTAGGGACAGAAAGTGGTGTATACAATCCATGTGATTGCGTTCTAGACTTAGCTTGTCTACATGTTATGCACTTTTCACAAACAAGCTCAACATCACGTTTCATATGTAGCCAATAGAAATGTTCATGCAATACACTTAAAGTTTTAGCCATACCAAAATGTCCCATCAAACCACCCCCATGTGCTTCCCTAACAATTAATTCGTGAATGGATAATTTAGGGACGCAAAACCTATCTTCTTTAAACAAAAAACCATTATGCAAATAGAATTTCTCATGTGGACCATGCATACAAGTTTCAAACACACTCTTAAAATCCTCATCTAGCACATACAACTCCTTGACATGCTCAAACCCAAAAATTTTAGACTCCAAGGTAGAGAAAAGTATGTACCTTCGTGATAGTGCGCCGGCCACTACGTTTTCCTTACCTTGTTTATAATTAATCATGTAGGGAATGTCTCCACAAACGCCACCCACTTGGCATGTCTCTTGTCCAACTTATGCTACCCCTTAAGATGCTTTAAGGATTCATTATCCGTATGAATCGCAAACTCCCTAGGCCTCAAGTAGTGCTGCCACGTCTAAAGAGTTCTCACAAGTCCATAGAGCTCCTTGTCATATGTCGGGTAATTCAACGCTGCGCCATTAAGCTTCTCACTGAAGTATGCCACATGCCGTCCTCCTTGCATCAACACTCCACCAATACCTACACCTGAAGCATCACATTCAATCTCAAAAGTATTAGAAAAATCAGATAAAACAAGTAAAAGAGCATTAATTAATTTTTGCTTAATAGTATCAAAGGACTTCTCTTGCTACTCGCCCCAATGGAATGGAACGTTCTTCTTGATTACCGCCGTCATCCGTCCTGCCAGTGTGCTAAAATCCTTTACAAACCTCCTATAGAAGCTTGCAAAACCATGAAAGCTTCGAACTTGACCAGTAGGCGCTGGCCAATCTCGAATAGCTCTTACCTTGTCCTCATATATTTGTATACCCTATGAGCTTACCACAAAACAAAGAAAGACAAGTTTGCTAGTACAAAAATCACATTTCTTTAAGTTAGCATATAAATTTTCAGCCCTTAGTGTGATTAGCACAAGTCTCAAGTGATTAACATACTCATCAAATAAACCACAACAAACTTTCCTTTGTATGCACGCAAAACATGATTCATTAACCTCATAAATATGCTAGGAGCGTTAGTTAAGCCAAATGGCATTACCATCCACTCATATAACCCGTATTTGGTCTTAAATGCAGTTTTCCACTCATCACCTTCCCTCATCTTAATTTGGTGATAACCACTCTTCAAATAAATTTTACTAAAGATACAAGCACCATGCAATTCATCTAACATATCATCTAGTATAGGTATGAGATGCCTATACTTAATGGTTATTTTATTGATTGCCCTACAATCTACAAACATACGCCATGAGCCAACTTTCTTAGGAACTATTAAAACAGGTACATCACAAGGAGACATTGACTCACGCACAAAACCCCTATCTAACAACTCACTTACCTGCCTCTGAAGCTCCTTAGTCTCCTCCGGATTGCTTCTATAAGCTGGACGATTAGGTAATGCACTTCCGGGCACAAAGTCAATTTGGTGCTCAATTCCCCTCAATGGTGGTAGTCCTTAAGGTAGCTCCTCCGGAAATATATCATCAAATTCCTGCAAAAATGAAACAACAATGCTTAGAAGAGACTTGGCTATATCAATCGTGTTAAGGAGGATCTCTTTGTAAAGAATCAACACAAGTGGTTCATGTGTGTGAAACATATGTTTCAACTCACTCTTTTGGGCCATATATGTTTTCTTTTTGGTCTCTTTCCTCTCATTTTCTTTTGTCTCATTTTCTTTCCTCTCTTTTTTGTTTTGTATAGCTATCTCACTATTTTAATCACTCTTTTTTTCAGCCATCTCATTTTTATTTTCAAAGCCCATCTCACTCTTTTGTTCACTATTTTTTTCGGCCTCTTCTCTCTTCTTTTTTTTTTCAGTTGGTCCTCCAACACTTGCTTTGGGGACATATAACCTCATCAATATACTTCGCAATCGAAAAAGAAGCCAACACTTGTTTGTTCACCTTTACCTCCGCACAATCATTCAACCATTGAAACCTATATGGTTGAGGATGCTTGATGTGAATCCACGTACGAATAAAGGCAAACACGATGAAATATGAATCGCGCCCTCAATTTAATATCGAAAAAGGAATTCGTGTTGTCCCGATCTTTTGAATCAAGTGTGCGTGTTGTGATTTTCACCTCTAAACTATGAGAAGTTTAGCAACAAATAATCACGAGATAAACAATCGAAAAATATGACGAACCTTCAAAGAACAAGTCTAAGACAATCCGCACATGCACGATCGACAAACGCCACAAAGTTAAAAACTTTGATAAGTTTGATTTTTATTTACAAAGCTAAAGCCTTGAAAAAGTTGAGAGAAAACTCAAAAACTTTTATAAAATATCAATGATCATCTGAATAATGTTCAATTTTTTGTCCATATATTGACTACAAATCAAAAGATATGATAAATCTAGTTACCTAACTAATTAAAACTCTAAAATAGGAAAAGATAATGTTTCTCGGGACAAGGCGCGCTCGAGCGCGAGATTCAACCGCTCGGGCGCGGGGTCTTCTGGACAGGCCGTGCTCGGGCGGTAATATTTTACCGCTCGGGCCCCGCTGCTTCTGGAGTTCATGTCCTGGACAGTATGTTTGGCGCTCGGGCGGTAAGATTTGGCCGCTCGGGCGCCGTGGTATCTGGACTCCTCTTGATTTATCATTTGAATAACGTTTCTTTGGCTCCCAAACTTATTTCCATGCATCTCAAACCCTTCAGCACTTTGCACCTCGCTTGTAAGTCCTTCTTCCTTGCTCATAAGCCAGTGCAACGCCTCTTTAAACTTCTTCAGTCGTCCCCTCGTGATTGGTCCCCATGGTAACTCTAAGGGATCCCATGCTTTCCTTGGGACGTGCACATCCGTGTTCGCATCATCCTCCCCTTCTTGAAAAGGATTTGTCCTCAAATCCAGCTCGTCACCAGCATCAAACAACGACAAGTCACTAACATTGAAAGTAGAACTCACGTTATACTCACCTGGTAGATCGAGTTTGTAGGCATTGTCATTGATCCTTTCAAGTACTTGGAATGGTCCATCACCCCTAGGTAATAGTTTAGAACGTCTCTTCTCGAGGAACCTTTTCTTCCTCAGGTGAAGCCACACCCAATCACCTTTCTCAAATATCACCTTCTTTTTTCCCTTGTTGGCTTGCTTTGTGTATCGTTCATTCTTCTTTTCAATATTAGCTTTGACCTTCTCATGCAAACTCCTAACAAATTCCGCCTTCTTTTTCCCATCCATGTTTAACCTTTCACTCACAGGTAAAGACATCAAATCTAACGGAGTCAAAGGGTTAAAACCATAAACAATTTCAAATGGCGAATAATTCGTAGTAAAATGCACGCAACGATTATAAGCAAACTCAACAAATGGCAAACAATTTTCCCAATTCTTCAAGTTCTTTTTAAGAATAGCACGCAAAAGTGTTCCTAATGTCCTATTGACAACTTCAGTTTGCCCATCCGTTTGAGGATGACAAGTAGTAGAAAACAACAATTTTGTGCCAAGTTTAGCCCATAAAGTCTTCCAAAAGTAACTCAAGAATTTAACATCACGGTCAGAAACAATAGTCCTAGGCATGCCATGCAACCTAACGACTTCCCTAAAGAACAAATCCGCAATGTGAGACGCATCATCAGTTTTATGACAAGCTATAAAATGTGCCATCTTAGAGAATCTATCAACAACAACAAATATTGAATCCCTCCCCTTCTTAGTCCTAGGCAACCCCAAAACAAAGTCCATAGAAATGTCAATCCAAGGCTCACTAGGAACAGGAAGTGGTGTATACAATCCATGTGGTTGTGTCCTAGACTTAGCTTGTCTACAAGTTATGCACCTATCACAAACACGCTCAACCTCACGCTTCATGTGTGGCCAATAGAAATGTTCATGCAATGCACTTAAAGTTTTTGCCACACCAAAGTGTCCCATCAAACCACCCCCATGTGCCTCCCTAACAAGTGATTCACGAATGGATGATCGAGGGATGCACAACCTATCTTCTCTAAATAAGAAACCATTATGCAAATAGAATTTGTCATGTGGACTATGCATACAAGTCTCAAACACATTCCTAAACTCGTCATCTAGCACATACAACTCCTTGACATGCTCAAACCCCAAAATTTCAGCCTCCAAAGTAGAGAAAAGTATGTACCTTCGTGATAGTGCGTCGGCCACTACATTTTCCTTACCTTGTTTGTACTTGATGATGTAGGGGAATGTTTCAATGAACGCCACCCACTTGGCATGTCTTTTGTTCAACTTCTGTTGTCCCTTAAGGTGCTTTAGAGACTCATGATCCGTATGAATCACACACTCCTTAGGCCGTAAGTAGTGCTGCCACGTCTCCAGAGTCCTCACACGTGCGTAGAACTCCTTATCATACGTGGGATAGTTCAGCGCTGCTCCATTGAGATTCTCACTAAAGTACGCCACGGGCCGTCCTTCTTGCATCAAAACTCCGCCGATACCTACACCTGAAGCATCACATTCAATTTCAAACGTATTAGCAAAGTCAGGCAAAACAAGTAAAGGAGCATTAATTAATTTTTGCTTAATAGTATTAAAAGACTTCTCTTGCTCCTCGCCCCAATGGAATGAAACGTTCTTCTTGATCACCGCTGTCATGGGTGCTGCCAATGTGCTAAAATCCTTTACAAACCTCCTATAGAAGCTTGCAAGTCTATGAAAACTTCGGACTTGACCAACAGTAGTAGGCGATGGCCAATCTCGAATAGCACTTACCTTGTCCTCATCCACTTGTATCCCCTGTGAGCTTACCACAAAACCAAGGAAGACCAGTTTGCTTGTACAAAAATCACATTTCTTTAGGTTAGCATATAGATTTTCAGCCCTTAGTGTGATTAGCACAAGTTTCAAGTGATCAACATGCTCATCCAAGTCTTTGCTATATACTAGGATATCATCAAAGTAAACAACAACAAATTTCCCTATGTATGCACGCAAGACATGGTTCATTAACCTCATAAAGGTGCTAGGAGCGTTAGTTAAGCCAAAGGGTATTACCATCCACTCATATAACCCATATTTGGTTTTAAATGCAGTTTTCCACTCATCACCTTCCCTCATCCTAATTTGGTGATAACCACTCTTCAAATCAATTTTGCTAAGGAGACAAGCACCATGCAATTCATCTAACATATCATCTAGTCTAGGTATGGGATGCCTATACTTAATGGTGATGTTATTGATTGCCCTACAATCCACACACATACGCCATGAACCATCTTTCTTAGGAACTAACAAAACAGGCACAGCACAAGGGGACATGGACTCACGCACAAAACCCTTATCTAACAACTCACTTACCTGTCGTTGAAGCTCCTTAGCCTCCTCCGGATTGCTCCTATAAGCCGGACGATTTGGTAATGCACTCCCGGGCACCAAATCAATTTGGTGCTCAATCCCCCTCAATGGTGGTAGCCCTTGAGGTAGCTCCTCCGGAAATATATCATCAAATTCCTGCAAAAGTGAAACAACAATGCTCGGAAGGGACCCGGCTATATCACTTGTGTTAAAGAGGATCTCTTTATAAAGAATCAACACAAGTGGTTCACGTGTGTGCATCAATTGCTTCAACTCACTTTTTTGGGCCATGTATGTTTTCTTTTTGGCCTCTTTCCTCTCATTTTCTTTTCCCTCATTTTCTTTCCTCTCCTTTTTCTTTTGTATGGCTATCTCACTTTTTTTGTCACTCTTTTTTTCAGCCATTTCATTTTTATCTTCAAAGGCCATCTCACTTTTTAATTCACTCTTTTTTTCGGCCTCATCTCTCCTCTTTTTTTTCAATTGGTCCTCCAACACTTGCTTTGGGGACAAAGGAAGTAAAACAATGGACTCCTTTTTCAACACAAATGAATACTTGTTCTTGAACCCATCATGTGTCACTCGCCTATCATATTGCCAAGGTCTACCCAACAAGATATGGCAAGCATGCATAGGTACCACATCACACAAGACCTCATCCACATACTTCCCAATAGAAAAAGACACTAGCACTTGTTTTGTCACCTTCACTTCCGCACAATCATTCAACCATTGAAGCCTATATGGTTGAGGGTGCTTTAATGTAGGTAAACCCAATTTCTCTACCGTCTCACAACTAGCCACATTAGTACAACTCCCCCCATCTATGATTAAATTGCAAACCTTTTGATTTACAAAGCATCTAGTATGGAATAAGTTTTCCCTTTGGTCAGTCTCCTCCTCCTTGACTTGGGCACTCATGATACGCCTAGTCACTAGTGCTTCTCCAACAACCGCCTCATAACCCTCGTCAGGATCCTCTAATGCAGGCATCTCATCATCATCATCACCCTCACTATGAGATTCATGCTCACCATAGTCATTCAAGATCATCACCCTCTTATTAGGACATTCACTAGAAATATGACCCAACCCTTGACACCTAAAACATTTAGTATCCCTAGATCGATTAGAAGGAGTTTCAGATTTACCTTGAACTCCTTGCTTAGGCGCCTCTTGTCTGGTCTCAAATTTGGGCTTGGTCACCACCTTATTCTCCTCACGCTTCACCACATTTGATCGCCATGAAGATGATGAACCTCCGGTTTGATTGGTGCGGCCAACTCCACGCCTTTTGAGTTGTTGCTCCACTTTTAGGGCCATTTGCACCATTTCGTCTAGATCCAAGTAGTGCCGAAGCTCAACTTGATCTTGGATTTCCCTGTTCAAACCACAAAGAAAACG
>NC_133310.1:11728945-11751364 GCF_012295235.1 Primulina huaijiensis | reverse complement strand
TTTTTTTTTTTTTTTTTTGCTCTTGAAATTCCGAAAATTCAGAAAAAAATAATACACGAAGTTTCGTGTATCACAGATTCACGAACGACGTAAAATAATAGAACAAATCAGATCTGAAAGCGGAACTAAAGAATAATTAGATCTGAAGGATAACTTACTTGAATTCAATGAACCTAAGCTCTGATACCAAATGATGTGAATCCACGTACGAATAAAAGCAAACACGATTAAATATGAATCGCGCCCTCAATTTAATATCGAACAAGGAATTCGTGTTGTCCCGATCTTTTGAATCAAGTGTGTGTGTTGTGATTTTCACCTCTAAACTATGAGAAGTTTAGCAACAAATAATCACGAAATAAACAATCGAAAATTATGACGAACCTTCAAAGAACAAGTCTAAGACAATCCGCACAAGCACGATCGACAAACGCCACAAAGTTAAAAACTTTGATAAGTTTGATTTTTGTTTACAAAGCTAAAGCCTTGAAAAAGTTGAGAGAAAACTCAAAAAATTTTATAAAATATCAATGATCATCTGAATAATGTTTAATTTTTCGTCCATATATTGACTACAAATCAAAAGATATGATAAATCTAGTTACCTAACTAATTAAAACTCTAAAATAGGAAAAGATAATGTTTCTCGGGACAAGGCACGCTCGAGCGCGAGATTCAACCGCTCGGGCGCGGGGTCTTTTGGACAGGCCGTGCTCGGGCGGTAATATTTTACCGCTCGGGCGCCGCTGCTTCTGGAGTTCACGTCCTGGACAGTATGTTTGGCGCTCGGGCGGTAAGATTTGGCCGCTCGGGCGCCGTGGTATCAGGACTCCTCTTGATTTATCATTTGAATAACGTTCCTTTGGCTCCCAAACTTATTTCCATGCATCTCGAACCCTTCAGCACTTTGCACCTCGCTTGTAAGTCCTTCTTCTTTGCTCATAAGCCCTTGCAACGCCTCTTTAAACTTCTTCAGTCGTCCCCTCGTGATTGGTCCCCCTGGTAACTCTAAGGGATCCCATGCTTTCCTTGGGACGTGCACATCCGTGTTCGCATCAATGCTTCAATGTAAGTAAACCCAATTTCTCTACCATCTCAACACTAGCCACATTAGTACAACTCCCCCCATCTATGATTAGATTGCAAACCTTTTGATTTACAAAACACCTAGTATGGAACAAGTTCTCCCTTTGGTTAGTATCCTTCTCCTTGACTTGGGCACTCATGATACGCCTAGTCACTAGTGCGTCACCTACAACCGCCTCATATCCCTCATCAGGATCCTCTAACGTAGACATCTAATCATCATCACACTCGTGATCACCCTCACTCTGAGACTCATACTCACCATAACCATTCAAATGAAGGGGATCGATTAAGGTGCCCGTATGCGCAACGGAAGTTTCAAAATAATTTTTGTAGCAAGAAATTCGAACACCTTAAGCCTATAATTTGTAGCAAATACAAAAACACGAAATGATATTCATAGGGTGTTTTAGGATTTTACCTATCAATCTCAAGATATTGATGATGGCTCCAACCAAGTTGTAAACAAATTGGCTCTTGAAGGTAGACAATCTACAAGCTTCATTCTTTCCTTCAAAATAAGGTCCACCACTAACAAGGTAGATCCACTCTAATTTTGCTCTAGAAAAATTATAGCATTTATCTTTGAGAAGTGTAGGATTTCCTCAAAAAGTGAAGAACAAAAATTGGAGAGAAAAAGGCTTGAAGTTTCGGCCACTATGGTGTGTGGTGTAAGGGAAAATGAGTTGTTTTGGTTGTGTAAAAAACTAAAACCCCTTTTAGCATGCCAAGCCTTGAATATTGAAAAAGTGGTCTCACAACTCTTCACCTCCCCATGCACATTATTTTTATTTGGGCATGTAACAATTACAAAGCCTATGAACTTTTATTTAAATGTCTCAAACACATTTGAGACCGTTTAAACTTTACTTGATTTTACTCAAGCCCACTAGTTTAATAATTATTCCTAATTGGGCTCTACAAGGCCCAATGTTGTTTAATTAATTCAACACTTGAATTAATTTAATTACTTGGACTCTACTAGGTCCACTAGTGTTTAAATAATTCAACACTTGAATTAATTTAATTTAGTCCATAATAATGTTTATGAAAATCACAATTTTCAAATACATTATTTATTTGACCAACTTTTAATTTAGAAACACTTCCACAAATTAAAAGTTACATTCCCTTCATAGAAGTCGTACTTCTATTTTTCTTTAAGCTTATAAAATCTTTTATAAGCCGTTCGACACATTGAACTATTTTACTTCTCAACGGGATCTACAAAGTTAGCACTTGAGTGACCCTCAATGGTTCATTGATACAACTAGCCGTGGGTTCACATCTCCATGTGATTCGGGACTAAACATGTCCTTATATGAGCATACCCCAACTGCTCCATTCTTACTTATCAACTCCTTGATAATAAGAACGTAATAACTCAAGTCTGATAGTATCCAACCAATCATGTTAAACGTCTAGCAACATCGCTTACATGATTCCCTGGGTATCAAATGATAGTGCCTGCAAGAAACATTCAATTATGGTTAGCGTACAGTACGGTCCCTTCAACTCATATATCCCGACCGATTCGACAACCATTGGTATATCAAGAGTTGTCAATGAATCGATACTATGTGTCATGTCGTAGTTGCATCGATGGTGTAATTTATGAAACTCCTTTCACAATTATCACCATACTCTGATCAGAGATTTCATACTACATACACATAGGATATCCATACCAGAAGGTAAGTGGTGAATCCCGACTACAATGCATCGACTCCTATATGTTTCGACAAAACACCCAACCTTGCCACCTGATAACCCCATATGAGTCGGTAAACATGTAAAGGCCTCTAAATTCGTGCTTAAAAATTTGCGGAAAAATTTAAAAATTTTCTTTTTCATTAATTAAAATGCCTCATTCATAAATGAACTGATAAATAAAGTTTGATGTTCAAAATAGCTGCGGAAGTAAATGTTTTTTTGCAAAATAATAATTTAAAATAATCCAACAACCAGAAAAAAATTGTTTGAGCCTATGTGTGAATGTTTTCTTAATATTAAATTTTATCTCAAAACTCCAACTCCAGTCCGGCCTCACTTAAATAACTGAAAAGATAACATTTAAACTACCGAGTAAAATAAATAAATTTAAAGAAGAGAATTTAAATAATAATGCAATAAAAATCATTTTAATTTAAATACTAGAATTATGCATAGCTTATACGTAGTCTAAATTACGGGTTCTACAATCCTTCACCCCTTAAAAGAAATTTCGTCCTCGAAATTAAAACTTACCGAATAACTCGGGGTAATGCCTCCTCATTTCTAGCTCAAACTCCCACATAGCTTCCTCCTCTGAATGGTTAAGCCATTTGACTTTCATTCGCTTAACTAGCTTGTTCCGAAGCTTCTTCTCCTGTCTATCTAAGATCTGCACTGGTCTCTCTTCATAAGACAGGTTCGGAGTGAGCTGCAACGGCTCAAAATTCAGCACATGTGAAGGATTTGCCATATACTTCCTCAGCATAGAGACGTGGAACACATTGTGTACTCTGGACATATTCGGCGGTAGAGCAACACGATAAGCTAGCATCCCAACTCTGTCGAGGATCTCAAATGGTCCAATGAATCTCGAACTGAGCTTCCCTTTCTTCCCAAATCTCATGTCGCCCTTCATAGGTGCCACTTTCACGAAGACATCGTCGCCGACGGCAAACTCTAAATCTCTCCTCCGCCGATCCGCATAACTCTTTTGTCGACTCTGAGCAGTCCTCATCCTATCACGGATCTTGACTACTACATCGGCAGTCTGCTGAATAATCTCTGGACCTAACTCTTCTCTCTCTCTTACTTCATCCCAATGAACAGGAGATCTACACTTACGGCCATACAATGCTTCATACGGAGCCATACCTATAAACGACTTAAAGCTGTTGTTATAGGTGAACTCTACCAATGATAAGTTCGACTCCCAACTTCCTGAGAAATCAATGACGCAAGCACGGAGAAGATCCTCTAAGATCTGAATAACTCGCTCTGACTGCCCATCTGTCTGAGGATGGAAAGCTGTGCTAAACAGCAACTTCGTACCCATGGTCGAATGCAAACTCTTCCATAACGAGGAAGTGAATCTGGGATCTCTGTCAGATACGATAGAAACTAGAATAGCATGAAGTCGGGCTATCTCCCGGATATACAACTCTGCGTACTGAACCATGGTGAAAGTCGTCTTAATAGGCAAGAAGTGCGCTGATTTGGTAAGACGATCAACGATCACCCAGATGGCATTTGATCCTCTGACTGACTTCGGTAATCCGGTCACAAAGTCCATGGTAACATTCTCTCACTTCCACTCGGGAATGGGAAGAGCCTTGAGCATACCTGCTGGTCTCTGATGCTCGGCTTTCACTAGCTGACATGTCAGACACTCGGATACAAACCGTCTGATGTCCTTCTTCATACCAGGCCACCAATACAATAGCTGCAGATCTTTGTACATCTTTGTACTCCCAGGATGAATGGAGTACGGTGCCATGTGGGCCTCTGATAAAATATCTGCTCGGATAGAATCACTGCTAGGGACCCATATTCTGTCGTGGTATCTCACAATACCGTCGCTGACTGTATACAGGACACTGCCCTTGGCCTCATCTCTCTGCTTCCACTTTGCCAACCGCTCATCTGCTGACTGACCACTGCGAATACGGTCTAGAAGAGAGGACTGAATAGTCATTTGCCCGGGTGGTAGCTAATGTCACAATCATAGTCTTTCACAAGCTCCAACCATCGCCTCTGACGCATATCCAGCTCTTTCTGCATAAAGAAGTACTTGAGGCTCTTGTGGTCGGTAAAGATCTGGCACTTCTCTCCATATAAATAATGCCTCTAGATCTTCAAAGCAAAAACAACGGCTTCCAACTCTAGATCATGGGTAGGGTAATTCTGCTCATGAGTCTTCAACTGACGAGAAGCATACGCTATCACCTTCCCATACTGCATCAATACTACGCCTAGACCGAGCTTCGAAGCATCGGTATACAGAACAAACTCGCCGGCCCTGACAGCATGGCCAATACTGGTGCCGAGATAAGAGCTTGTTTCATAGTATCGAATCTCTTCTGGCACTCATCGCTCCACACAAATTTCACATTCTTCTTGGTCAATGCTGTGAGTGGAACTGCGATAGAGGAGAATCCCTGAATGAACTTCCGATAATATCCTGCCAGGCCAAGAAAACTGCGGATCTCTGATGCATTCTGCGGCACAACCAAATCTCTGGCTGCTGCAACTTTTGCTGGGTCTACCTCGATCCCACTGCTAGAAATAATGTGGCCTAAGAACGCCACCTTTTCCAACCAGAATTCGCATTTACTGAACTTTGCGAATAATTTGTGCTTCTGCAAGGTGTGCAACACTGTGTTCAGATGTCTGCCGTGATCCTCCTGATTCTTCGAGTAGACGAGAATTTCGTCTATGAATACTATCACAAACTGATCAAGGTACGGCTGAATTACGCGATTCATGAGATCCATGAAGATCGCTGGCGCATTCGTCAAACCGAACGGCATCACAAGGAACTCGTAGTGGCCGTAACGAGTCCTGAAAGCAGTCTTGGAAACATCAGCGTCCTTCACCCTCAACTGGTGATAGCCAGAACGCAGATCAATCTTGTAGAATACCGAAGCTCCGTGCAACTGATCAAATAGATCTTCAATCCTCGGAAGTGGGTACTTATTCTTCAGTGTAACCCTGTTCAACTCCCGGTAGTCAATACAAAGTCTCATAGAGCCATCCTTCTTCTTCACAAACAAGATTGGTGCGCCCCATGGAGAAAAACTAGGAGAATGAACTCCTTGTCAAGAAGTTCCTGAATCTGCTTCTTAAGCTCTGCCATCTCTGTCGGTGCTAGTCGGTACGGTTCTTTTGAGATCGAAACCGTACCTGGCATAAGCTCAATGGAAAACTCCACCTCTCGCTCAGGTATCATACCAGAGACGTCTTCTGGAAAAACGTCTAGAAAATCTCTGACAACTGGGACATCTGAGACTGACTGACTGGGTGCCTCGGGGACCGATATGAAAGTTGCTAAAAACGCTCGAGACCCTCTATGCATGAGCTTCCTAGCATGGACATAAGGAATAATGCGCGTTAAGGGAAAGTACTTGTCCGACTAAAATAAGAACTGGGTCATCCCAGGCGGTCAGACTAGAACAGATCTCCGCTGGAAGTCTATCAACACTCTGTTCCGCAATAGCCAATCCATGCCTAATATGATGTCAAACTCTGGCATCGGCAATACGATAAGATCCCCATAAACGAGGTTGCCATGAAGCTCAAGATCTATGTCTCGGATCATATTGGTAGCTGTCATCTCCTCTCCCGAAGGCAGTACTACTAAGTAGGCTACATCTAACCCAACGGTCTTAACTTTGAGAAAATTAGCGAAGACCTCTAAAATAAACGAGTGATTAGCCCCTGAATCTATCAAGGCTTTGGTAGCTGAGCCAGCTACGAAAATTCTCATTGAAAGGTTTAAACACTATGCTGAACCCAATAATCACAAGAGTTAAGCTTATAGACATGCAACGGCCAAAGTTCTTCTAACTTAAATTCTCCAAAAATAGTACTGAGTAGGGCATGGAATCCTATCGCAACTCTAGGTTCAAAGTCTTAATCCCGATTCCCAAAACATTGAAATGCAAATATAAACTTAAAGCTGTAAGATACCCATCATCAGCATGGTTTCTGGGTTCGTCTCCGTAGCATGGAGAGCAAAAACTCTGCTTTGGGTAGGCAGATTCTTCCGAGGGCACTGCTGCAGCATGTGGTCTGAGCTACCACACTTATAACACTTCCCTGAGCCATACATGCATGCTCCAGGATAGCGGCGTGAGCACTTGGGACAGACTGGGTGCTAAAAGGTCCTCGGGACGGCACGTCCCTGCTGCTGGTGTGGTCCTCTAGTCCTGGGCGGGCCGTGATGAGGCCTCTTATGCTGATGCTGATGCTGTTGAGGAGGGGGAGGGCTGTGTGGTATCAGGACTGGTCGCTTTCCCAAGCGATCCCTCTCGATATCAATCTGATCTTGCTCTGCAGCAAGAGCTCTGGACACCGCGACTTCAAAAGTAGTAGGGCCAGCCACCCTAACATCACGGCGCAAGATCGACTGTAAACCATCCAGAAAGTGCCTCAGCTTGGCACTGGCATCATTCGTAATCAGGGGCACAAAATGGCAGCCCCTATCAAACTTACGGATGAACTCCGTACCCGTCAGATCTCCATGCCTCATGGTCATGAACTCCTTGGTCAATCTAGAACGCACTTCCTTAGTAAAATACTTAGAGCAAATACCTCCGTGAAGCGCGCCCAGGTCAGTGTAGCCAAGTTCAGGGCTACTGATGCTCCTTCCCACCATAAGCGGGCATCTCCTCCGAATAAATATGTGGCACATCGAACTCTGTCTGCATCTCCAAGCTCCATAAACTCGAAGATAACCTCGAGGGACTTGATCCAACCCTCGGCAATCATGGGGTCCGTCGTCCCCGAAAACTCCTTAGGACGCATCTTCATGAATCTCTCGTAAACCGCCTCGGGCCTTGTCGACCTGGCTGCCACAGCATTGTTCCCCGAAAATTGTGCGAAGAACTGAGTCATCCTAGCTAGCATCTGGGCATTCATGTAAGGTGGAGGTCCGTTCCTCTCCTGCCTCTGCTCCTCTCTGTCCTCCTTGCGAGGCTCATCATCTCTCGTACGCTCAAGAATACGTCTAGGAGGCATACTGTTCCATACATAACCCATACGTAACCAACATGCATAATTCCATAATTTATTTAAATTTAAATAAATACTGATCAATTAAAATCTGAAAAAAAAAAAAACATTCCACGAGATCATGTAGTTACAATAATTTATGCTTTAAATAAAATGCGTAAATGTAAGACTTACAGACCAAAGATGTGACTTCGTGAGCTTCTCGAGGTCAGTAGTAGTACAACCCTTTACAGAACCATTGCTCTGATACCACCTGTAAAGGCCTCTAAATTCGTGCTTGAAAATTTGCGCAAAAATTTAAAAATTTTCTTTTTCATTAATTAAAATGTCTCATTCTTAAATAAACTGATAAATAAAGTTTGATGTTCAAAATAGCAGCGGAAGTAAATATTTATTTGCAAAATAATAATTTAAAATAATCCAACAACGAGAAAAAAAATGTTTGAGCTTGAAAATACTAAATGCTGAAAATGAGGTCCTCGGGTTCCACTACTGCCGACTCGAGATGGCTCACTGGTCCTCGCCCTCGATCCCGACATCATCAGCACCCACAACAATCAAGTCTAGTGAGTCTAAAGACTCAGCATGCATATATCGTAAATAACAAGTAAATAGATAGTAAAAATCGCATGCAAGTGAAAATATCTTGTAATGAGATGTAACATAAAATATCATTTCAATAGTAATTATAATACGTGCATAACTGAACTGAAATAACATAAGTGGAAATGTTTGCTCCTTCGAGCCCTGTAATGAAATAGCTTTTAAAAATTTTCTGGTGAGATTATGGTCTACGCATGTGGTCCCTGAACTGAACTGAATTGAACTGACCGGTAACTGACGACGTGGTGAAATAATAATCGTCTGATCAGACTAATGCCACAGTATACTGGGTGGTACAAACTGAACTGACCGGTAACTGGCGACCAGGTGATAGTCCCATGATAGTAAAGTGACCACAAGCAATATCGCATAAATCTTAAAATTAATATTTTACATTTTATGCACGTAATATAATTAAATGGGGTAATTAATTATCCTGTAATAATTTACCACATGGGTTGGATCGTTCCTTGTCTCGCTGCGACTTAAATTTAACATGAAAAATATGCAAATGATTTTCTTGACCAAACTTTGTAATTGACTCCAAAAATGAGACATTTACGCCCAACTAACTTAGTATTTAATCATGACTCCGTGCCAACCCGAACCATCACCGAACCATCATTTATCATGATTAAAATACGTCTAAATGATGAAATAATGCTCCTAAAATGGTACAAGTTGAAATCTTGGTGAATGGAGGCCAAAACATGAAACGCTCTTTCGAGAGTCATTTTGGCACATTGCATCGCAAAATTCTCGTACGATCTCTAAAATGATCCGAATCACAAACGGCCAAAAACATGACCTTTCTAACTCAATGAGGCACTGTCCAGTCCAAGGCCATAGGCTAAAAGCCAACCAAGAACCCGGAACACGCCTCTGAACTGCGACATGCTTGCTGTCAAAAATTACAGCAGCTGTGCCTTTGATTTTTTGTGTCGTTTTCGAGACTACTGGCCATTGGGGCTTGAACCACCAACCAGAGGCTCTTACCAACATCCTAAGGAATGATTTGGACCATGGCTAAGGGCCCTAGGCCAGCCACAATCCAAACCACGCCAGAAATGCGCTCGTACTCCCAGCCGAGAGCAACAAGCTGCACGCGTGAGGGAAATTGCTTCATTTGCTTTCATGGACCTTTCCAGTGGCCATCGATTGACCGTGGCTCAATCTAGACATCAAGGGGTATGGTATGAACCATGGCTAAGGGCAAAGAAGCCAACCAAGATCCACACCAACCCCATAAACCGAAAAATACACATGCTGAAAAAGGGAAGGGTCGAAGGGTTGTTCTTGTTTTGATTTGAAAAACCAATTCTACCATGGACCAAGCCTTAAAAGGGCAACTTAATCACGTCCTATACATCAAAAGGAGGTGTTATAACCATGACTATGGCCCCTAGGGCAGCCAAGATTAGATCCATCAACCTTTGACAGCAAAACACAAAAATCGAGCCACACAAAGACGTAGAGGAAGGGTTGCTGTCATTTTTCGTAAATCCAGCGTGCATGGGGCTCGACTATTGAACCAACGTGGTCCTTATACATCCTAGTACATGTCTAGATACAGCCTTGGGAACCTGGACACGAGCCAACCACCTGAAATGACAAAAACAACTCAACCGTGAGAGCACAAGGGGAGGGCCGAAATCTGTGCATACTTTTCTTTGAAAGTTGCTGTCCAATTTCGGTTTTGCCATGGAAATCATGATCATGTAATGTTTAAAAATGTTATTTTGACTTGATTGAAGAGAAAAGAAGGACATATACCTGCCTTGGTTGTTTTTGAAAGAAAAACAAACGAAACAACGACGCGGCACGAAGGAGACGGAGTGATCTTCTTGTTCTTACTTCTACATAATTTTTCACTCTAGTTTCTCTATGGTTTTCTCACGATTTTTAGCTCTGAATCCTCTCTGAATTTTGGTGGTGAGGAGGGGGAATAATGGTTTGGAGAGATGGAGGGGAATTGCAATATAAAATGAATTCAAATGGCATGACCAAGTCTTGCTCGCTTTTGAATTTGAAATGGTTTGATATCAAATATTCTTGGAGGGATAATGGAGGTGTAGAGGATCGATTCTTCATGTCAACCAAGGCTAGGATAATGATGGATTAATAATTTAATGGTGATTAAAAAAAGGATTATCATGCTAAGAAATAATAAAGAAAGGGTCAAAGTGGTGAGTTGCCAAAGAAATGTTATGACACCTAGGGGGTGGCCGAAATTAGGCTAATAAATGGAGGGGAAATATTGCTTAGTTAGTGTATTTTAATCTTTAGAGTCTCACCTATCCTTTAAATAATTTTTTGAATTAACACAATAATTATGGAACCTAAATGAACTTATTTCCTACTTACCTCAAGTTACTTAAATAATTCCTTAAACCTCCTTTTAACTTAAATTAACTTACTAGTTAGCTAAAATAAATTCTGGGAATGTTTTCTTAATATTAAATTTTATCTCAAAACTCCAACTCCAGTCCGGCCTCACTTAATTAACTGAAAAGATAACATTTAAACTACTGAGTAAAATAAATAAATTTGAAGAAGAGAATTTAATTACTCATGCAATAAAAATCATTTTAATTTAAATACTAGAATTATGCATGACTTATACGTAGTCTAAATTACGGGTTCTACAAAACAAGTCAAAGTGTAATGCTAGCACATAGAGACTCAATGTTGTCCCGGGTCATAAGGACTAATGGTGTACAACCATAAACTAGCACGTTTCCACTCGATAAGTGAGAACCACTTGGAAAGTCTTTTATGGAGGGTTATTCAATTCAGTGCACTCTACAAGGAGCACCTATCAGCATGTTCGGACATCACAATGTCCCCTACCAATGAAACATGGTACTCACATCGCAGATACTAGTCTCAAACTCGAGCGGCCTATATCCTTCTTAACGGCGGCTGAATCGACTAGGAACTGTTTAGAATATACAGTATTCCAAATATTATTTCATGATGCTCATCATATGAGCATCTCATATTCTTTCTACTATTTGTATATTCAAGGACTTTATCTATGCAACTAGCATGGGTATATAGATAAAGATGCGCCAAAATAATAATTTAAAATATTATTAAAATAAAGATTGTTTATACATAGAGTTTAAACATGAACCCTTGGCCAACACTTGGCTCGACGGGCACCTACTCTAACATCAAAATCATCACCATCTTATTAGGACATTGGCTAGCAATATGACCCATCCTTTGACACCTAAACCATTTTATATCCCTAGAACGATTAAGAAGAGTTTCAGATTTACCTTGCACTCCTTGTTTAGGCGTCTCTTGCTTGGTCTCAATCTCGGGCTTTGTCACCAACTTACATTCATAACGTTTTGCCACATTTGGTCGCCAAGAAGATGACGAACATCTAGTTTGGTTGGTGTGGCCAACTTCTCGCCTCTTGAGTTGTTGCTCCACCTTTATGGCCATTTGCACCATCTCGTCTAGATCCAAGTAGTGCCTAAGCTCCACTTGATCTTGAATCTCCCTGTTCAAACCACAAAGAAAACGTGCCGTGGTCGCCTAACTATCTTCCTCTATGTTTGCCCTATTCATGACTATTTCCATCTCTTTATAGTTGTAGTGCCCAAATTCAGTACACGTATAACCCATGCATTTATTTAAATTGTTAAATATTTTATTTAAGTTTAAAATGATTTTAGTGATGCATGATTTATTTAAATTGCATTATTTTAATGTTTATATGATGCACATTAAAATGTTTTTCAAGTTTCATGTTCCAGACGATTATTCGAAGCGGGATCGAGGAAAAGAGACCGGTGACGATCTTGGCAATTTAAAATTCAGTATTTTATTTTAAGTTGAGGGTGAGGCATTTTAAATAATTTAATTAGTTTAGCATTTTAAAGCCTTATTATTGTGTTTAGGGATTTTAGAAAATTTTTTAAGCTCTTAAAATTAGCATGGTGTTTTTTATTTTGGTAATTAGGGGATTAACTTTTAAGTAAAACTTTTAATTATCATTAAGCAAATTATATACCCCTAATTAGAACACACACACACGTTTTCCACCAAAACACTTACACACACACACCACACGACACAACACACACACACACAATTCATTCTAGTTTTATTTAAAAAAAAAAAGGAGTGAAAAACCTAGGGTTCTTGTGAGACTCAGCAACCACCCCTCCCTCCAAAGAATTTCAGCACTTTTCGGTGATTTTATTGCAAGAAATTCGAGCCGCAAGTCGTCCCGGATCAAGCCTCGCTACGTTCCCGCTTCGGTATCGCCGCTTCGGTAAAGTTTATCATCAAAAGGCACGTATAATCTTTCTTTTGCTGCATTGATCATGTCATATTATGCGTTGCGTTGTTTCATGCGTAAAAATACATGTGTTACGTCGTCGTTTGAGCGGAAAATGATTTGGATCAGTTTTGAAATAGATTTTAGATCTGAAAACTCGTTTTTACTGTTTTTTTTAATACTGCGACTTTTCGGTCGTGAATCTGAGAAAACTTTCAACATAAAAATCGTAGAACTTTTTGATACATTCGATTTGATATAGGATTCAAATTTTTGGACAAAAATTGAGTGAGTTATGGCATTTTTCGTGGGACTGCTCAAACTGCGTTTTTCAGTAAATTACGATGTTGATGCGTTCTTGAAGTTTATTTGTTGCAGGCTTCGTTGGGAATCGACGGGTGATCGTTGCTGCGTCTAGGTATGTTTAGTTCGATGTTGGGATGATTTTTGGTGTCTCTTTTCGTGTCGTTAGGCACCAAGTTGAATCAAGAGTCGAGGAAGAAAAGGGTGTCGAACTTCGAGTTGTGTCATTAGTTGTTGATTGTCACACTTAAGAACAATTATAATGGCTTACTTGGGTTTGGTACAATGTCGTGACGTCCTAGGACGGGTCTCGAGGTGTCGAGTCACGGTTGGGTGATCGAAATAGGACGAGGAAGCCACAAGCACATGAATTCTCGTAGGTACGCGTTCACAGTAGCTACACGGACCCTTTCACGGATGAGGGCACGGGGTCCGTGCCTTTGTGTTTTCACTTAGTGTATTTTTCCAGTGCCTACACAGATGTTTACCCGGAACCTGACACGGGGTCCGTGCCTTTGTTTCTTATCGGTGTCAAAATTCGCGAAGCCACACGAACCCCTACACGGACCCTAGCACGGGGTCCGTGCCCCTTCTCCTTTCCGAGTATTCTTTCCACCGCACTTAGACGGACCCGTATACGTACCCGGTAACGGGGTCCGTGTACTCACGTTTTTAAGAAAATATTTAATATTGCTTTGGGGTTTGATGTCATGGTTTAGTGCAAGGATTATCTAGGTCGAGTCAAGGGAAATTTTAGAATGTCCTAAGAAATGATTGAGCTTGAGAGTAACCATGATAAGTACGTCTAAGCTAGGCAAGTTAAGTATGCAGTTTCATGTTAGTACGTGCAGCAGCGACGGCCCCGATCGAAGTCCAACGAATCCCTCAACGCCAAGTAAGTATGTAAGACGTGCAAGAAAATATTTTAAGTTTTTGGAGGTATGCTAATTGTCTTGTAACCAAATTATGAATGGGTTTGGAAGTCGGTGAACGTGGCCGAGGACCTCTCCACCCCGTTAAATTATGAACGGGTTTAGATCGTGATTGGAAAGCGTTAAATTATGAACGGGGACCAATCAGCCCGTTAAATTATGAACGGGAATCTCATGTATGTGGCAGTGGATACGTCCCTGCCAGCTCAGTACTGCGGTTTGTCTGATCAGGCATTTATTATGTATGGGTCACTTGCTTTGAAACATCTTCTACGCAAAAAGATGAAGCTATGTATGTTCTAGTATATTCAAGTATGCAGCATGTTTATGAAAAGTTTATGTTGATGGGACGTCTAATTATGTACGTACGTATGTTCAAGTTCATTTCACAAGTTCAAGTTTTAAGTATGTATGTCCTATTTTAAAGTTGCATGTGATCTTATTTTGTACTACTCTTTACTACCAGTTTATACGTGTTGAGTCTTTAGACTCACTAGAATTGATCGATGCAGGTGAGTATGTTGATGAGGAGACAGGAGGTGGCGACCGAGGAGCAGGCTTGGACTGAGCGGGAGGCTAAAGCCGAGGACCTCCATGTTTAAGTTTTATGCAAAAGTTAAATTATTCCGATTTCATATTTTGATGGAAACACTTTGAGCAAACCTTTTGTTAGCAAATTTTATTGTAGTTATTTTGAAAAACCTTGTCTTATGGGGGACTTGGTTGAGATATTTTATGGCATACTTTGAAGGTTATTTTATGTTTAAGAAAATTTTAATTTTTCCGCAAATTTTAAATAATAGAAAAGTACGGTATGTTACAATAGTAGTCCTCAACACTCTTTACTCCTTGCCTCAAAGTTTGTAGCCTCTTAAACATCTCCCTATAGTAGTGATTGGGCACAAATCTCTTCCTCATGACCTTCTTAATCTCATCCCAAGTTTCAATGCGTCTCTCATTATATCTCATCATAGTGGTCACTAGTTGATCCCACCAAATGAAAGCATAGTCTAGAAATTCAACCACCGCCAACCTAACATTCTTTTGCTCGGAGTAGTTGTGACATTCAAACACAAATTCTACCCTTTTTCACATTCTAAATACGCCTCCAGCTCAGATTTTCCATGGAATGATGGAATTTTCATCTTCATACTACCTATATTACCATCCTCCCTATTCCCGTCATTGTACCTACCCCGTTCGGCTTCTCTTTTTCCTCTCCCAAATCCTCTAACTCTTCCATTCCTACACCAATTCTCATTTTGGCTCTCCTCGTCTACTCCCAAATCATATTCCTCATCTTCTCCTCCTCTACCCACATCTTTAGGCTTATACTTGTTACTAACTTCAAGCTTATCAAACTCGGTCCTCATCATTTTACTAAAATGACCAAATAATGCCTCCATTTGGACCTTAGACAACCCTTGGTTCGAATTACCTCCTACCTCCCTCTCCATGTACTTCCGGACTTGTACCTGCAAGAAAATGTTAGTAGAAATAATAGATATTCCTCACCCAAATGCTCACGGCCACTCCAAAGAAAATGTCGCTCGTCTCTCCTCTCTATATTTTTTTTGGCTCACAACAAACACTCACCGGTCACTCCAAAGAAAATTCACTCGCACTCAAGTATTTCCACTCAAATTCGAGAGTTCCCTCAAGGTCCTCAAGCTTCGTATTTGGATATATCAGACAATCAAGTTCAAACTCGTGAGCAATTGTGATCAACTCACTTGGACTGCGTAGACTAGAAATTTTAATATATATATATATATATACATATATATAAAATATTTTTTTGACTGTGAGAGGCAATTTAATATGACTATGACTCTATGAAACAAATAGAACAAAATACAAAAAAGAAATAATGGTGAATTTTCGGATTTTTTGTATTATTTTTTTTTTGGCTTAGTGCGACTCGAAAATCCTAAAAAAAAAAATCCCCAAAATTTCAGAAACTGACGAAGAACGATATACCAAAGAAAACAGATCTGAAAAGGAATGATAGAATAAACAGATCTAATAATAGAACGAGATAATAAAGCGAGAAACTTACTTGAATCAAAGGAACCTAAGCTCTGATACCAAATGATGTGAATCCTCGTATGAACGAATATCAAACACGATTAATTTTAGAATCGCGCCCTAAAATTCAATAACGAGCGAGGATCTATTTTGTCCCGGTCTTTTAAATCAAGTATGAATTTGTGATATTCACCTCTAAGCTATAAAACTTAGCAACAAATAATCACGACTTAACAATTGAATAATCAGACGAACCATCAAAGAACTAGTCCTTGACAATCCGTATGAGATCAAACGACAAACGCCACAAGAACAAATCCTTGATAAGTTTGATTTTGAAACAAAGCTAAGCCTTGAAAAAGTTTTGAGAGAAAACTCAAAAAGATTGATATTCAATCAATAATAATCTGAAAATGTGTAAAATTTCGTCCATTATATCTTTACATATCAAAAGGATATCAATATCTAGTTGCCATAATAATTAAAACTTTAAACTAGGAAATTCAAAATTTTCCCGCAACTTGTGACTGCCTGGGCGCGAGGCTCTCGCAAATTTTATTTTTCGGGCGCAAGTGTAGCGCTCGGGCAGTAGTTTATATCCGCCCGGGCAAGATGCTCTCGGGATTCTTTAACATTTATTGCTTGAATAATGCTCCTATGACTCCCAAACTCACTCCCATGCTTCATGAACCATTGGCACTTTGCTCCTTCCTAATAATCCCTTTTGGACTGCTCATGATTCCATGTATTGCCTCCTTGAATTTCTTTAGCCTTCCCCTCGTGACAGGTCCCTCCGGCGACTCTAAAAGATCCCATGCTTTCCTTGGAGCTTGACCACCCGTGTTTGCATCAGTACCCGTGCTTGTTATCAATGGAAGTCTCAGCCTTCGCGCCCCTAATACCGACAGAAACGAAAAATTAAAAAATAAAGTAAAAATCATGGTAGAAGATCAAGCCAAGAGCACATGCGAGATAGAAAAAAGGCTCTCAGGGATGAGGTATTCATAATCCTGGGCACAGCGCCAATCCCAGACAAGAAAAAAAAAAAGGCCCATCTAGCAATATAAGTTCCTTGGATGTGAATTGTCATTCCGGGATGCTTGATAAGGACAAATAGGAGTGGTCGCCAACGGCCGACAAACAAGAAAGCGGCATGGGGTAATGGACTGACCTGTCTCTATCGTGCTGTCGCTATCGACAACTGAAGGATGAGTCTAAGACTGAGGCAAAAAGAATGAATTTGATCATCTCTTTTTGGAAAAGCTAAAAGAAAAATCAAAGGAATTTTACTCTTCCACCTAATATACCAGAAAAAAGAGAGAAAGAAAAGCCCCTTAGCGGCTGATAAGAACACGGGAACTGATTCCCATTGAGAGAGGGACTTGTCTACATACCTTCTTAGTTAGAAAAGTGAATTTCTATATGCGGGCAGCTTTGTTGATTGATAAAAAGTCTTTAGTTACAACAGGAGAGCTTGTTGACATATCTTTCTTTTTATCAGCTACTTAGGAAGCCACCAACCAACAATAGTTTTTAGGGCAAAGAGTCTCCCCTTCGATTCGTGCAAGGTGGAAAGCTTCTTATCGGGTTGGGAATGGGAAGGAAGAAACTTTCATTCCTCAACTAAAATCTCTTTGTCTGACTTTATAAGATAGGCAAACTGATAGCATTTACGCTTCAGGGATCTGTCTACCAAAAGGTTGAGGAATGGGCTTACATTCGATGAGGGCAAGAGAATAAGAAGACATCACATAACGGATCCTCCACTATTGAAAGCTAGGAATTTCTCTGCTAAGCAACAAACTGTAGTTTTACTGTACCACTAGTGAGGAAACCCGGCTGAACTCAGATAGAGCGTAAAGTCTAGCCAACCCAATAGATTCTTTGAATGGCACCGACATCCACTTTCATGGATTAGAGATAAAAGTCGAGATTTGAAGATAGTGCAACTTGGACTGACCTTCATGCATTTTAAATATGATAATCTCGCCAAAAGAAAGAAGTGAAGCCGCTTCCCCAATACAGAGCGTTTAGCTACTCATTCATTCGCATTCGATTAGGCAGAGAAGAAACCTTGCTTCTTATTCTAATTATTCTAGAAGGAAAGCGAGAACACTTCTATCTAGACTGCCTCTTGAATCACTAACTCAATTAGTAGAGATTGATTTGAAACATTCTCCCATCTATTAGCTATCTCACGGCTGTCTGCGCTTTTGGGGTTGTAAAGGTAGTCGTAGAGGCATGATAGAACAACACCCCATATGGGTAAGAGCAGCATCTTCTAACTTTCGTTACTCGGTAAATTATTTTTCAATCCCAGCACCCGCTGCTTCACTTCAGGAGCAGCCTCAACAAAAGTGGAGGGAAGATAGGGAGTTTGTTGAACATCACGGCATTCTCTTTCTCTCCCTTGCTCCGAATGAAGAGATATCGACTGACCCTGACAATCCCGCACTGGGTGAATGAAAAAAAATGTTTGAGATAGTAAGAGCAACCAGAGAGATAGAATGTCAAATCAGAGGATGATGCGAACACGGATGTGCACGTCCCAAGGAAAGCATGGGATCCCTTAGAGTTACAAGCGTGACCAATCACGAGGGGACGACTGAAGAAGTTTAAAGAGGCGTTGCAGGGGCTTATGAGCAAGGAAGAAGGACTTACAAGCGAGGTGCAAAGTGCTGAAGGGTTCGAGATGCATGGAAATAAGTTTGGGAGCCAAAGGAACGTTATTCAAATGCTAAATCAAGAGGAGTCCAGATAGCACGGCGCCCGAGCAGCCAAATCTTACCGCCCGAGCGCCAAACATACTGTCCAGGACGTGAACTCCAGAAGCAGCGGCGCCCGAGCGGTAAAATATTACCGCCCGAGCGCGACCTGTCCAGAAGACTCCGCGCCCGAGCGGTTGAATCTCGCGCTCGAGCGCGCCTTGTTCCGAGAAACATTATCTTTTCCTATTTTAGAGTTTTAATTAGTTAGGTAACTAGATTTATCATATCTTTTGATTTGTAGTCAATATATGGACGAAAAATTGAACACTTTTGAGATTATCATTGATATTTTATAAAAGTTTTTGAGTTTTCTCTCAACTTTTTCAAAGCTTTAGCTTTGTAAACAAAAATCAAACTTATCAAAGTTTTTAACTTTGTGGCGTTTGTCGATCGTGCTTGTGCGGATTGTCTTAGACTTGTTCTTTGAAGGTTCGTCATAATTTTCGATTGTTTATCTCGTGATTATTTGTTGCTAAACTTCTCATAGTTTAGAGGTGAAAATCACAACACACACACTTGATTCAAAAGATCGGGACAACACGAATTCCTTGTTCGATATTAAATTGAGGGCGCGATTCATATTTAATCGTGTTTGCTTTTATTCGTACGTGGATTCACATCATTTGGTATCAGAGCTTAGGTTCATTGAATTCAAGTAAGTTTATCCTTCAGATCTAATTATTCTTTAGTTCCGCTTTCAGATCTGATTTGTTCTATTATTCTTCGTCGTTCGTGAATCTGTGATACACGAAACTTCGTGTCTTATTTTTTTCTCTGAATTTTCGGAATTTTCAGAGCAGGAAAAAAAAAATACCAAAAATCCGAAAATTTGCCAATATTTCTTTTTGATATTTTGTTCTATTCCTTTTTGTGAGTCATATAGAAGTGTCTCACACAGTCAAAAAAAAAAAATAAATAAATAAATAAATATCTATCTTCAACTTGCTTGTCTACGCAGTCCACGTGAGTCGATCGCATTTGTTCACGAGTTTGAACTTGATTGTTTGATAGACGAATACAAAGCTTGAGCACCCTTTAGAGAGAGACATCAAATTCGAGTGGAAACATTTGAGTGTGAGTGTTATTTCTTTGGAGTGACTAGTGAGTATTTGTTGTGAGCAAACAAAATACGAGAGGAGAGACGAGTGAATTTCTTTGGAGTGATCGTGAGAATTTGGGTGAGGAATATTTTTTTTTTATACTAACGTTTTCTTGCAGGTACAAATCTGAAATTAAATGGAGAAGGAGGTAGGAGATAATTCGAACCCGGGGTTATCTAAGTTTCAAATGGAGGCGTTGTATGGGCATTTTAGTAGGATGTTGAAGGTTGAGATGGAGCCATTACATGAGCGGTTGGATAGGCTTGAGGTTAGTACGAGTGGAAAAAAATCAAATCCTAAAAATATGGGTAGAGAAGAAGAAGAGGAAGAGTTTGATTTTGGAGGAGAAGAGGAGAGCCAAAATGATAATTGGGGTAGGAATGGAAGAGGTAGAGGAATTGGTAGAGGTAGAAGAGAAGCCGTTCGGGGTAGATATGATGGGAATAGGGAAGATGGTAATATGGGTAGTATTAAGATGAAAATCCCTTCGTTCCATGGGAAATCTGATCCGGAGGCATATTTAGAGTGGGAAAAGAGGGTAGAGTTTGTGTTTGAGTGTCACCACTATTCCGAACAAAAGAAGGTGAGGTTGGCGGTGGTTGAATTTTTAGACTATGCTCTCATTTGGTGGGATCAATTAGTGACCACTAGGAGGAGGTACAATGAGAGGCCCATAGAAACTTGGGATGAGATGAAGAGAGTGATGAGAAAAAGGTTTGTGCCCAACCACTACTATAGGGAGATGTTTAAGAGGCTACAAACTTTAAGGCAAGGGGTGAAGAGTGTTGAGGACTACTATAAGGAGATGGAAGTAGTCATGATTAGGGCTAATATTGAGGAAGATAATGAGGCGACGATGGCTCGTTTTCTTTGTGGTTTGAACAGGGAAATCCAAGATCAAGTTGAGCTTCGGCACTACTTGGATCTAGACGAAATGGTGCAAATGGCCATAAAAGTGGAGCAACAACTCAAAAGGCGTGGAGTTGGCCGCACCAATCAAACCGGAGGTTCATCATCTTCATGGCGATCAAATGTGGTGAAGCGTGAGGAGAATAAGGTGGTGAGCAAGCCCAAATTTGAGACCAAACAAGAGGCACCTAAGCAAGGAGTGCAAGGTAAATCTGAAACTCCTTCTAATCGATCTAGAGATACTAAATGTTTTAGGTGTCAAGGGTTGGGTCATATTTCTAGTGAATGTCCTAATAAGAGGGTGATGATCTTGAATGACTATGGTGAGTATCAATCTCATAGTGAGGGTGATGATGATGATGAGATGCCTGCATTAGAGGATCCTGACGAGGGTTATGAGGCGGTTGTTGGAGAAGCACTAGTGACTAGGCGTATCATGAGTGCCCAAGTCAAGGAGGAGGAGACTAACCAAAGGGAAAACTTAGTCCATACTAGATGCTTTGTAAATCAAAAGGTTTGCAATTTAATCATAGATTGGGGGAGTTGAACTAATGTGGCTAGTTGTGAGATGGTAGAGAAATTGGGTTTACCTACATTAAAGCACCCTCAACCATATAGGCTTCAATGGTTGAATGATTGTGCGGAAGTGAAGGTGACAAAACAAGTGCTAGTGCCTTTTTCTATTGGGAAGTATGTGGATGAGGTCTTGTGTGATGTGGTACCTATGCATGCTTGCCATATCTTGTTGGGTAGACCTTGGCAATATGATAGGCGAGTGACACATGATGGGTTCAAGAACAAGTATTCATTTGTGTTGAAAAAGGAGTCCATTGTTTTACTTCCTTTGTCCCCAAAGCAAGTGTTGGAGGACCAAATGAAAAAAAAGAGGAGAGATGAGGCCGAAAAAAAGAGTGAATTAAAAAGTGAGATGGCCTTTGAAGATAAAAATGAAATGGCTGAAAAAAAGAGTGACAAAAAAAGTGAGATAGCCATACAAAAGAAAAAGGAGAGGAAAGAAAATGAGGGAAAAGAAAATGAGAGGAAAGAGGCCAAAAAGAAAACATACATGGCCCAAAAAAGTGAGTTGAANGCTCCTAGCACCTTTATGAGGTTAATGAACCATGTCTTGCGTGCATACATAGGGAAATTTGTTGTTGTTTACTTTGATGATATCCTAGTATATAGCAAAGACTTGGATGAGCATGTTGATCACTTGAAACTTGTGCTAATCACACTAAGGGCTGGAAATCTATATGCTAACCTAAAGAAATGTGATTTTTGTACAAGCAAACTTGTCTTCCTTGGTTTTGTGGTAAGCTCACACGGGATACAAGTGGATGAGGACAAGGTAAGTGCTATTCGAGATTGGCCATCGCCTACTACTGTTGGTCAAGTCCGAAGTTTTCATGGACTTGCAAGCTTCTATAGGAGGTTTGTAAAGGATTTTAGCACATTGGCAGCACCCATGACAGCGGTGATCAAGAAGAACATTCCATTGCATTGGGGCGAGGAGCAAGAGAAGTCTTTTAATACTATTAAGCAAAAATTAATTAATGCTCCTTTACTTGTTTTGCCTGACTTTGCTAATACGTTTGAAATTGAATGTGATGCTTCAGGCGTAGGTCTCGGCGGAGTTTTGATGCAAGGGGGACGGCCCGTGACGTACTTTA
>NC_133310.1:11721235-11728845 GCF_012295235.1 Primulina huaijiensis | reverse complement strand
AAAATGCCCATACCTGGTACGAAAAGCAGTCTTAGGCACATCTATATCTTTGAATCTTAACTGATGATATCCAGATCTTAAATCAATCTTAGAATATACTGAAGAACCCTGCAACTGGTCAAAGAGATCATCAATCCTTGGCAAAGGATACTTATTCTTTACTGTGGCTTTATTCAACTGTCTATAATCAACACAAAGCCTCATAGACCCATCTTTCTTCTTTACGAATAAAACCGGAGCACCCCAAGGTGAAACACTTGGTCTTATATATCCTTTAGCCAATAGATCCTCAAGTTGTTCCTTTAGTTCCTTCAGTTCAATTGGCGCCATCCTATAAGGAGCTCTAGAAATAGGCTGTGTACCTGGCATCAACTCAATGTTGAACTCAACCTCTCGAACTGGAGGAAATCCTGGAATTTCATCTGGAAATACATCTGAAAATTCACTAACAATTGGAATATCTGCCAATTTAGGTACTGACCTTGAAATATCAATTGCATAAACCAAGAAACATTCTGCTCCTTTCTGCAACAAACGAGTCATGGACAAAACAGATATCAAAGGAATCTTAGCTCGAGAACCCTTACCATAGAATGTCCAGTGATCTGTCATACCAGGCCTAAACTTAACAATCTTCTGAAAACAGTCTACAGTAGCCCTGTATCTTTTCAACATGTCAATACCAAGTATGCAGTCAAAATCAGACATCTCCAACACAATACAATCAAGCTCAATGACATTATCCTCATAACGAAATTCACAACCACTTATAATTTCTGCTGACCTCATCACTTTGCCCAGTGGAGTAGAAATAGATAATGTAGATGATAATGACATAGAATGCAGTGAATGCAATGAGACAAAGTGCTCAGCTATGAAAGTATGTGATGCACCAGTATCCATCAAAACATAAGCAGGATAACCTGAGAGAAAACAATTACCTGCAATGACATTATCTGGAGCATTATGTGCCTCATCCTCCGTGAGTGCAAAAACTCGACCCTGTTGTCTAGGTGGCTGTCCTACCCTGTGGCTACCACTCTGTTTGTTCTGATCTGATCGGTTTGACTGCTGATAGGAATGAACTGTAGGGTTCTGACGATTCTGGTGAGGTGTCTGTCTCGATGATCCCCCACTCTGAGACATATCACTGCCACGGTTAGGACACACTCGAGCATAGTGTCCCACCTGGTTACACAAGTGGCAAGCTCCCGAGATTCCTCTACACTGATCGGTATAATGTCTACCACCACACTGACCACAAGTCGGTCCTGAATAACCAGTGCTCTGAACTGAACCAGACTGTCTCGATCCACTAAAACTCGAAAAATTACTGCCATGCCTCTTAAATTGCTTGCCTCTAGCCCGAAACTGCTCTCTTATGTTGCCACTGTTACCGCCATTATTACCCTGTCTGAACTGCTGTCTATAATGTGGCTGTTGGGGTCGTTGCATATACTGAGAACCTCTCTGCCTAATAATTCCGGTTTCAGCTCCCTTGGCTCGATCAAGAGCCTCAGCAAAAGTTTTAGGCCTTCCAGTATTAACCAGGGTAAAGATATCAGAATTAAGACCATTTATGAAGTGATCGGCCTTAGCTTCTTCATCAGATGCTACATGAGGAGCAAATCTCAGTAAATTCGAGAACTTAGCAACATAGTCCTCAATATTCAAATTTCCCTGCTTTAAATTTGCAAACTCGGCTCCCCTATCTTTCCTGTAAGAGGTAGGAAAGAAACGCTGATAAAATTCAGATTTAAAGATATCCCAGGTAACAATCGTACCTCGACTCTCTAAAGCTTTCTTGGTCATGATCCACCAACTTTTAGCAACATCCAATAACTGATGAACAACTAACTTGATTCTACGATCATCTGGATACTCAAGAGATTCAAATAATTGGTCCATATTCTCCAACCAGTTCTCACAGTCTAATGCATTCTCCGTACCCTTCAACATCGGTGGGTGCAAAGACTGAAATCTGGCTAACAGTATCTCCATCGGAGTCGGAGTTATATCCATCTGAGTATGAGTAGCACTGCCCTGATCTTGTGCCACTGGTACGTTCTGTCTATGTCTACCACGACCTCTACCTCGAGTAGCCATGTCTGATATACAATAGATCAACCACAGATAAAATCACAAAATCACAATCATCTCAATCTTGTATCAATCATCTCTGGCTCTCGAGACTCAACAATCTCAAAAATCTCGAATAAAGCTCAACAATATAATTTCTCAATTTAAATCATGTATTTCACATTATGGCACAATGAAAATGCTAACAAATATATAACATGATCAATCAATTCTAACTGACTCGATCTACCCTGTTCCCAAATATCTTACGCTCTGATACCACCTAATGTGGGGCCCCGGGTCCGATATCTAATACTAATAATTATAATTGTCACACACCAAATGATTGAGTAAAATACATAATTTGTTGTTCACAAACTTACATAAACATCGTCAAAATAATTTAATTGTCTCAAATGTTTGAAATATAAATTTTCAACATGCCAACATGAAGTAGTGAACCAAAGAAATCCAAACATCATCACATAGCTCCTAAGACCCGAGAATCCCACTCTAACTCGTATCTCCTCGCCTTGAGCTGGACTCTGGCATCCCAAGCCTCGCCTCACCTACCGTCAAGCACATGAAAACAAGAGGTACCGGACATGCCGGTGAGTATAAACCCAGTATGATACAATCAATCACAAATGAGAGTTAAATTTTCAAATATTTCATATAAATTCATAAAGATGCAATATAATGCAATGCATGATCAGAAGCTGTGGGCTATCAATAAATCTCAAGATCAAGTGAATCATCTGGTCATAGGGTACCCAAGGGAATAGAATCACCCAGCAACATCCACCGACTCATCCGCTCGGGGTGGGGTGCTGTGTTCTACAATCCCAGGACTATGGTGCGCCTATAGAGAGTGTTCAGGCCATAGCAGCGACCTCCGCATACACTATGCCAACTCAACTATAGCCCCATACGTCCAACAAATCAATATATCAAGGCGACCTCCGCCATATCAAATCTGAATCAACAAGTGGCTCAATATGCAATGTCATGATGCAAATCAATATCATCATCTCGATATCATAATCAACTCATCTCAATACAACAATCATCATCAAATCACCAATAGTTCATCAAGCCATAGAGTTTTCAATTTAAAATAAAAATGATACTTTTACCTCGTATGTTATCGACCGTAACATACCTTTCAAATATTACCAAAAGAAGATCGAAATGTGTAGATGAGAAGTCTTGAACCTTTGAATTCTACTATAACTCAAGGACTTTGATCATCTATCAAAACAGAGTAATTTCTGTTCAAAATTCATAATTAGTTCAATACTGTTTTGAATCAAGATCCGTAAATTTTTCAACCTTAATATGCCATAAAAACATTCATTGAATCATTTCATCAAACACATAGCATGCGTGCTAAAGAAATTAGCTCCTATACTTTGCCATTGGCTTCAATTCCATTTTAAATTCAAACCAACACAATTTCAACATCTCCAACATCTCAAATATCAACACAAATATCAATTCTAAACTTCATCCAATTTCCAAACTTGAATAAAAATATAACATACTTACACCATCTTGAAGATTTTGGAGAGAGGATCACAAATCTAACTTCATTTCATAATTTCATTGAACAAATCTCCCATAGATTGAAGAAGAAATTAGAAGATGAAAGGAAAAATGAAGAACCCTAGCTCTAAACCGATGGAGTAGGAAAAAGAGAAGAGAAAATGATACAAAAATCATTCCCCAATCAAATATATACCATCCAAACCTCAAACACGTTTTTTGTACAAGTGCTGGGTGCCATGGCGCGTGATTTTGGCGCAGCCGCGCGCCCCTTGCTGTCCAAACACCAAAATTTCAGCACTGCGCGCGCTAGGGCGCCTGATCCTGCGCAGGGGCGCGCAGTATTCTGCCAAGAACGCATTTTTAACTTCAGAATTTGCGAAAGTGGTAAACTACAAAGTTGTAGCCCTGTGTCTTGGCTTGCATCTCCAATTGGCCTCATGTAATTTGGAGATCTGAGTAAAATGTTATGCTAAATCTCCCAACATGTCTCATTGTAGGAACGACGATACGCAAGACACACTTCGGGGCGCTTTTGGCTCGTCTTCCCTAATGATTTGAACAAAACTCAAAACATGAAAGTTATAGCCTTATGTCATATCTTTTTAATGGAAGTAGCCTGACATCAATTGGATCAATATACAAAACATTATGCTAAAAACCACAACTACTGCCACATTTTTCATACCGTTTCTGCACTTCCATCACCTATTTAGCTCAAATTCAACCTTTGATTCCACCCATCAATTTTCTATTCCATTCTATAACATTCATTACCATTTATACCACAACGTAAAGTCATAAACCATCACAACTAATGCCACAATATTTCAAAATTCGGGCATTACAGTTCTAACCAAGGGTTATCTAAGGTCGAAATGGAGGCATTGTTTGGGCATTTCTCTAGGATGATTAGGGTGGAGTTGGAGCCGTTACATGAAAGGATGAGTAGGCTTTAAGTTAGTACTAGTGGAGTTAAATCTAAGCCTAAGGATTTGGGTAGAGGAGAAGAAGATGAAGAGTATGATATAGGAGGAGAAGAGGAGAGCCAAAGTGAGAATTGGAGTAGGAATGGAAGAGGTAGAGGATTTGGTAGAGGAAGGAGAAAAGCCACACGGGGTAGATACAATGACGGGAATAGGGAGGATGTTAATATGGGTAGTATTAAGATGAAGATTCCTTCGTTCCATGGGAAATCTAACCCGGAGGCATACTTAGAATTGGAAAAGAGGGTAGAGTTCGTGTTTGAATGTCACCACTACTCCGAACAAAAGAAGGTTAGGTTGGCGGTGGTCGAATTTCTAGACTATGCTCTCATTTGGTGGGATCAATTAGTGACCACTAGGAGGAGGTATAATGAGAGGCCCATTGAATCATGAGATGAGATGAAGAGGGTCATGAGGAAGAGGTTTGTGCCCAACCACTACTATAGGGAGATGTTTAAAAGGCTACAAACTTTGAGGCAAGGGGTGAAGAGTGTTGAGGAATACTATAAGGAGATGGAAGTAGTCATGATTAGGGCCAATATTGAGGAAGATAATGAGGCGACCATGGCACGTTTTCTTTGTGGTTTGAACAGGGAAATCCAAGATCAAGTTGAGCTTCAGCACTACTTGGATCTAGACGAGATGGTGCAAATGGCCATAAAAGTGGAGCAACAACTCAAAAGGCGTGGAGTTGGCCGCACCAATCCAACTGGGGGTTCATCATCTTCATGGCGATCAAATGTGGTGAAGCGTGAGGAGAATAAGGTGGTGACCAAGCCCAAATTTGAGACCAAACAAGAGGCGCCTAAGCAAAGAGTGCAAGGTAAATCTGAAACTCCTTCTAATCGATCTAGGGATACTAAATGTTTTAGGTGTCAAGGGTTGGGTCATATTTCTAGTGAATGTCCTAATAAGAGGGTGATGATCTTGAATGACTATGGTGAGTATGAATCTCATAGTGAGGGTGATGATGATGATGAGATGCCTGCATTAGAGGATCCTGACGAGGGTTATGAGGCGGTTGTTGGAGAAGCACTAGTGACTAGGCGTATCATGAGTGCCCAAGTCAAGGAGGAGGAGACTAACCAAAGGGAGAACTTGTTCCATACTAGGTGTTTTGTAAACCAAAAAGTTTGCAATCTAATCATAGATGGGGGGAGTTGTACTAATGTGGCTAGTGTTGAAATGATGGAGAAATTGGGGTTACCTACATTAAAGCACCCTCAACCATATAGGCTTCAATGGTTGAATGATTGTGTGGAAATGAAGGTTAACAAACAAGTGCTAGTGCCTTTTTCTATTGAGAAATATGTGGATGAGGTCTTGTGTGATGTGGTACCGATGCAGGCTTTTCATATCTTGCTGGGTAGACCGTGGCAATATGATAGGCGAGTGACACATGATGGGTACAAAAATAGGTATTCATTTGTATTGAAGAAGGAATCCATTGTATTAATTCCTTTGTCCCCAAAGCAAGTGTTGGAGGACCATTTGAAAAAAAAGAAGAGAGATGAGGCCGAAAAAAGAGTGAACTAAAAAGTGAGATGGCCTTTGAAAATAAAAATGAAATGGCTGAAAAAAGAGTGGTCAAAAGAGTGAGACAGCCTTACAAAAGAAAAATGAGAAGAAAGAAATTGAGAGGAAAGAGGCCAAAAAAAATCATATATGGCCCAAAAAGGTGAGTTGAAACAATTGATGCACACACATGAACCACTTGTGTTGATTGTTTATAAGGAGATCCTCCTTAACACAAGTGATATAGCCGGGTCCCTTCCGAGCATTGTTGTTTCACTTTTGCAGGAATTTGAATATGTATTTCCGGAGGAGTTACCTCAAGGTTTACCACCATTGAGAGGAATCGAGCACCAAATCGATTTCGTGCCTGGGAGTGCATTGCCAAATCGTCCCGCCTATAGGAGCAATCCGGAGGAGACTAAGGAGCTTCAACGGCAGGTAAGTGAGTTGTTAGATAAGAGTTTTGTGCGTGAGTCCATGTCCCCTTGTGCTGTGCCTGTTTTATTAGTTCCTAAGAAAAATGGCTCATGGCGAATGTATGTGGACTGCAGAGCAATCAATAACATAACCATTAAGTATAGGCATCCAATACCTAGACCAGATGATATGTTAGATGAATTGCATGGTGCTTGTATCTTTAGCAAAAATGATTTAAAGAGTAGCTATCATCAAATTAGTATGAGGGAAGGTGATGAGTGGAAAACTGCTTTTAAAACCAAGTATGGGTTGTATGAGTGGATAGTCATGTCTTTTGGCTTAACTAATGCTCTGTAACACCTCTGGCCGGTTTTAATAAAATAGCAGCGGAAATTAAAATTTTCTTTGAAGGGAGGAAGGATTTAAAATACATTACAATATATAAACAAAAGTTAATACATGATCAATCAAATGAGGCAACAAAATACAAAACATCATTTTTGTGATCATGTTAAAATACTTGCAAAATAGTCTTCTTCCTTCCCTCTCTTATGCATATGACCCCGGCTCCAATCAACGTCCTGGCCCGTCACTCTTATCTGCATCACATGAATAACTGAAATGAGTATGAAACTCAGCAAGTGGAACTCTTACATAGCAATGTACATATACTATACTCTGTAAAACGTGGCTTTGAAAACATTAAATACCATCAACTCTGAAACACGAATATCATAGAATGAATAACAATAACGATGGTATTTCTCTTTTCTCTGTTGGATTGATATCTATATAGTATCTCTGTCTCTGTGCCTCTATCCCATCGATATGAATCGATAACTCTGAGGGATATAAGCCTATGGTCGTTGATCAACTTATTGCATGCAATCTCTGACTATGTATCTATCAATCCAATAAAACATTTAAACTCTCTCTTGGACATTAAATCAAACACTTTGAATACTATCTTTTCTCTTGTATTCCCTTTGACATGGTTGAGACATAAAATGCCTCTATAATATACAACAAAGTGTAATAATACATAACATGAATCAAGTGAAGGGAATA
>NC_133310.1:11718137-11720804 GCF_012295235.1 Primulina huaijiensis | reverse complement strand
ACCGCGGGTGCGGTCTGCTCTCGGCCAAAACAACTCTATGCAACAAAAATCGAATCGCAACGCTGATACAACACAACTACCCATCAACTAATATCAACAATACCACAAAACAATAATAACCAACAATAGTATGACCCATAATCACAACTCTTAACATCTAAATCAAACTTAATCTTGACCAAATAATCCATAAACATACGAAATCTTAAATTGTACCGTTCACCAGGCTTGGATATTACAATCTCCCCTCCTTAGAGGAAATTTCGTCCTCGAAATTGACGTCACTGCACAAACAACTCAGGATACTTCTCTTTCATCTCATCCTCTGGTTCCCACGTGGCTTCTTCAACCAGATGATTCCTCCAAAGGACTTTAACAATGCCGATCTCTGTGTTCCTCAACACTTTAACTTTGCGATCCAGAATTTGGATCGGAATCTCTTGGTACGTCAAATTCGGCGTCAAATCCAATGGCTCGTGGCAAAGAACATGGGAAGGATTCGCAATATATTTCTTGAGCATAGAGACGTGAAAAACATTATGAACTCTGTCAAGATCTGACGGTAGGGCTAACCTGTAAGCTCGATCACCAATTCTGTCCAAGATCTCAAATGGGCCAATAAATCTCAGACTCAACTTTCCCTTCTTTCCAAACCGGATCACACCCTTAAGAGGTGCTATCTTCAAGAACACATGATCGCCAACCTCAAACTGCAATGGCCTACGACGCACATCGGCATAACTCTTCTGTCTCGACTGCGCTGTCTTCATTCTCTCTCGAATAACAGCAACAACATCAGCAGTCTGTTGGACTAACTCTGGACCCAGCATCTTCCTCTCACCAATCTCATCCCAATACAAGGGAGATCTACACTTCCTACCATAAAGTGCTTCATACGGTGCCATGCCAATTGTCGCTTGGTAGCTATTATTATACGTGAACTCAACAAGAGACAATTTGGAATTCCAGCTACCAAGATAATCGATAGTACAAGCTCTGAGCATATCCTCTAAAATCTGAATAACTCTCTCTGATTGACCATCGCTCTGGGGGTGATATGCTGTACTAAATGCTAACCGTGTACCCATAGCTCTGTGTAAACTCTTCCAAAACTCTGAAGTAAATCTAGGGTCACGATCAGACACAATCGACACAGGAACACCATGAAGTCTAACTATCTCTGCTACATACTCTTCGGCATACTGGTTCATAGAATACGTTGTCTTGACTGGAAGAAAATGCGCTGACTTGGTCAATCGATCAACAATAACCCAAATAGAGTTAAAACCTTTCTGCGTTCTGGGAAGACCAGTCACTAAATCCATCGTAATGTTCTCCCATTTCCATTGAGGAATCGGCAATGATAACAATGTCCCAGCAGGTCTCTGATGCTCAATCTTCACCTGCTGACAAGTTAGGCACTGAGAAATAAACATGGCAATATCTTTCTTCATACCTGGCCACCAATAGAGTCTACGAAGATCCTGATACATCTTAGTGCTGCCTGGATGTATCGAGTATGGCGCTGTATGTGCCACTGTCAAGATGTCTCGCCGAATATCGTCACCAGCAGGAATGCAAATACGGCCTCTAAACGTCACCAAACCATCTCTATTCGTCGCGAACTCTGAATTACCTCTCTCCTCTGCTCTAGCTCTCAACGCTAACAACTGAACATCAATAGCCTGCTCTCTACGGATCCTGTCCGTCAATGTAGCCCGAATAACCAACGCTGAAAAACGAGCAATGGTTCCAGGAACCACCAAAGCTATCTCCTCTCGTTCCAAGTCCAACAACAACGGCTTCTAAATCATAGAACTCAAAGAAGAACTTGACTTATGACTCAATGCATCCGCTACAATATTCGCCTTCCCTGGGTGATAACTAATCGTCACATCATAATCTTTGACAAGCTCTAACCACCGCCTCTGTCGCATACTGAGCTCTTTCTGGGAAAACAAATATTTTAAACTCTTGTGGTCTGTGAAAAGTTCACACTTTTCGCCATACAAATAATGTCTCCAGATTTTCAGGGCGAAAACCACAGCTGCCAGCTCCAAATCATGCGTAGGATAATTCTTCTCTTAATCCTTCAACTGGCGAGAAGCATAGGCTATAACTTTACCTCGTTGCATCAACACTGCACCGAGGCCCTTCTTCGGCACATCGGTAAAAACAACAAAGTCCTCTGAACCACTAGGCAACGCAAGTACTGGAGCTGTCGTCAACTTATCTTTCAACTCCTGAAATCCATTTTGGCAATCATTGGACCACTCAAACTTCACAGTCTTCCTCTTCAGATTGGTCAACGGCAGGGCAATCTTGGAAAAATCTGAAATGAAGCGACGATAATAACCCGCCAAACCAAGAAAACTGCGTACCTCTGATACAGTGGTAGGGATAGGCCACTTTTGTATCGCCTCTATTTTCGCTGGATCAACAGCTAACCCATCCTTCGATACAACATGGCCTAAGAAAGAAATCTGCTCTAACCAGAACTCACATTTCTTCAACTTAGCATACAACCTCTTCTCCCTCAACAACTGAAGAACAACTCTGAGATGCTCTGCATGAAGCTCTCTGGTCTTGGAATAGATCAAAATATCGTCGATAAAAACAATGACAAAGCTATCCAAATACGGCTTGAACACTCGGTTCATAAGATCC
>NC_133310.1:11673948-11717608 GCF_012295235.1 Primulina huaijiensis | reverse complement strand
GGAGCTGTCGTCAACTTATCTTTCAACTCCTGAAATCCATTTTGGCAATCATTGGACCACTCAAACTTCACAGTCTTCCTCGTCAGATTGGTCAACGGCAGGGCAATCTTGGAAAAATCTGAAATGAAGCGACGATAATAACCCGCCAAACCAAGAAAACTGCGTACCTCTGATACAGTGGTAGGGATAGGCCACTTTTGTATCGCCTCTATTTTCGCTGGATCAACAGCTAACCCATCCTTCGATACAACATGGCCTAAGAAAGAAATCTGCTCTAACCAGAACTCACATTTCTTCAACTTAGCATACAACCTCTTCTCCCTCAACAACTGAAGAACAACTCTGAGATGCTCTGCATGAAGCTCTCTGGTCTTGGAATAGATCAAAATATCGTCGATAAAAACAATGACAAAGCTATCCAAATATGGCTTGAACACTCGGTTCATAAGATCCATGAAGACTGAAGGAGCATTGGTCAGACCAAAAGACTTCAAAAGAATTTCATAATGACCATACCTGGTCCGAAATGCCGTCTTAGAGATATCAGACTCCCTCACTTTCAACTGATAATAGCCAGATCGCAGATCAATCTTCGATAACACTGTAGCCCCTTGCAATTGGTCAAAAAGATCGTCTATCCGTGGCAACGGATACCTATTCTTGATAGTCACTTTGTTGATCTCTCTGTAATCAATGCACAGTCGCACCGACCCATCTTTCTTCTTGACGAAAAGAACCGGAGCTCCCCAAGGTGAAGAACTCGGCCGAATAAAACCCTTATCTAATAGATCCTACAACTGCGTCTTCAACTCCTTCATCTCTGTAGGGGCCATTCTATACGGAGCCTTAGAAATAGGAACCGTACCTGGGACTAAATTAATCACAAACTCCACATCTCTGTCCGGCGGTAAACCCGACACATCATCCTCAAATACATCAGGGAACTCTCTCACAACATCGATATCATCAAGATTCAACTTCACAATTCTATCCATGTCCACAATCGAAGCCAAAAACCCATCACACCCTCTAAACAACAACTTCTTAGCCTCAAGACACGAAATAATAGGAAGGATCAGCGAAGTACCTGCACTGGCGAACAAACCTTCCCTATTGCCATCATCTGCAAATTTCACCGTCTTAGCAACGCAATCAATCACTGTACGGTAAGTCGATAGCCAATCCAGGCCAAGAATAATATCAAACGCAACCATCGGAATAACAATCAAATCGGCATAAACCACTCGCCCATCGATTTGAACAGAACACGCATACACAATAGACGTCGGGCACAACACATCTCCCGAAGGCAATACAACACTAACCTGGAGGGGAAGAATAGAAGGAACTATACCCAAAGATCTCAAAAATAGTTCAGACATAAAAGAATGAGTAGCACCTGTATCAATCAATGTCGTAGCTACTCTGCCTGAAATCAAAATAGTGCTAGAGATCACAGAAGAATCATGGTTTATACCTTCCTTCGTCATGGTAAAGATGCGACCCTGTACCTTCTCCTTGCTCGATCCTCTTGGGCAGTCCTTGGCAATATGGCCTGCAGTGCCACATCTGTAGAAATTATTAGTACCAAACCTGCACTCACCCCTGTGAGGCCTACTGCACTTGGGACACAATGGCTTCTCTGGATCAGATAAAACAGTTGGTGCTTTAGGACTCGGCTCCAACTTGCCTTTCCCCTTAAAACTGCCCTTGCCTCTCTGGCTCGAACCTTGACCCCTCTGAGCAATAGCCTGCTGCCTCGCCTGTCTCTCTCTAGTAATATCCTTCTCATCTTGCTCGGCTAACAATGCTTTAGCCACAATCTCTTTAAATGTCACCGCCTTAGACATATTGATGTCCCTTCTGATTTCTGCTCGAAGTCCTCTAATAAAATGAGCACCCTTGTCTTCGTCATCGGATGCAATGTATGGGGCAAACAGACAGCCCTCCTCGAACTTCAGAATATACTCATCAACATTCATACTTCCTTGACGAAGCTCTAAAAATNCACCTTGGTAGCATTCCACCAAATGCGTGCAGCTTTGACTAACATGAACACTGCACATCCACCTCTGTCTTTGTCTTCATACTTGAGATGATCAAATATCGCCTCAAGTGCTTTGATCCACTCTACAGCCACCAATGGATCAGTGCTTCCTGCAAACTCAGGCGGATCCATCCTCTTAAAAGCAGTAAAGATCCCATCAGTTCCAACTGTTTGAACCACTGGGCCTCTTCCTTTTCCTCTACCTTGGCCTGTACCTTGCATACGGAGCAACTGCTGGATCTGCTCACTATGGACCTTGGCTTGCTCTTTTAGAAACTTGCCGAACTCATCGACAACTCTAGAGGAAGAACTATCCTCACCCTCTGAAGCCTTTCTCTTAGGAGGCATACTCCTACAATGTGCTCACATAATACATATCAATAGATAACAATGAATAGATGTAGAAAAAGACATACCCAGACTGTTGAAAGTAGACGAAGTCATATACATTGGTCCGAAGAACGTTGCCCTGATACCCATAAATGTAACACCTCTGGCCGGTTTTAATAAAATAGCAGCTGAAATTAAAATTTTCTTTGAAGGGAGGAAGGATTTAAAATACATTACAATATATAAACAAAAGTTAATACATGATCAATCAAATGAGGCAACAAAATACAAAACATCATTTTTGTGATCATGTTAAAATACTTGCAAAATAGTCTTCTTCCTTCCCTCTCTTATGCATATGACCCCGGCTCCAATCAACGTCCTGGCCCGTCACTCTTATCTGCATCACATGAATAACTGAAATGAGTATGAAACTCAGCAAGTGGAACTCTTACATAGCAATGTACATATACTATACTCTGTAAAACGTGGCTTTGAAAACATTAAATACCATCAACTCTGAAACACGAATATCATAGAATGAATAACAATAACGATGGTATTTCTCTTTTCTCTGTTGGATTGATATCTATATAATATCTCTGTCTCTGTGCCTCTATCCCATCGATATGAATCGATAACTCTGAGGGATATAAGCCTATGGTCGTTGATCAACTTATTGCATGCAATCTCTGACTATGTATCTATCAATCCAATAAAACATTTAAACTCTTTCTTGGACATTAAATAAAACACTTTGAATACTATCTTTTTTCTTGTATTTCCTTTGACATGGTTGAGACATAAAATGCCTCTATAATATACAACCAAGTGTAATAATACATAACATGAATCAAGTGAAGGGAATAGCACATTAAAACCATTGAAACATCATACATATATTATCATGTGAGCACAAGAAATGAAATTCCACTTACAACACTTGCAACACTTGCTACTATACTCTTGGTACACAACCTACAACAATAAACCATATATAGAACCATCAATAACCTAATAAACACAAACCCATAACATTTCATATATAAAACCAACACCATCACCAAACCCATGATTTCCCCAACACCAAAATCCAACAATAAACTATACCACAAGCTTACCTTAGCTTCTTGAACCAACAAGAACCTTGATCTCACTTCAAAAACCCAACAAATAGCTTGAATCAAAGAAAAGAAATGAAGAAATGAAGAAACCATAGTCTCCCAAGAGCTGAAAATCGAGAAGTGAGGGGAAAAGAATGAGAAAAATGAGACCAACTCATCCATTTAAACACTAAAAACCCGAAAAAACGACTTTACTGTTCATACACCGCGGGTGCGCTACATACTTTACCGCGGGTGCGGTGTGCCTTCGGCACCTCAACCAAATTTCTGAAATCGACGACCGCGGGTGCGGTGCCTATCCCACCGCGGGTGCGGTGTCTCTTCGGCAATTCCACAAATTCTGCAATAAAGACCGCGGGTGCGCTGCACAAATCACCGCGGTTGCGGTCTGCTCTCGGCCAAAACAACTCTATGCAACAAAATCGAATCGCAACGCTGATACAACACAACTACCCATCAACTAATATCAACAATACCACAAAACAATAATTACCAAAGTTTTACTATGACCCATAATCACAACTTTTAACATCTAAATCAAACTTAATCTTAACCAAATAATCCATAAACATACGAAATCTTAAACTGTACCGTTCACCAGGCTTGGATATTACATGCTCCTAGCACCTTTATAAGGTTAATGAATCATGTATTGCGTGTACATATAAGAAAATTTGTTGTTATCTACTTTGATGATATCCTAGTGTGTAGCAAGAATCTACAAGAGCATGTACACCACTTGAGACTTGTGCTAATCTCACTACGGGCTGAAAGTTTATATGCTAACCTTAAGAAGTGTGATTTTTGTACAAACAAACTTGTCTTTCTTGGCTTTGTTGTAAGTTCACAGGGGATACAAGTTGATGAAGACAAGGTAAGTGCTATTCGGGATCGGCCAACGCCTACACCTGTTGGCCAAGTTCGAAGTTTTCATGGTCTTGCAAGCTTTTATAGGAGGTTTGTAAAAGATTTTAGCACACTGGCAGCACCAATGACGACGGTGATCAAGAAAAACGTCCCATTCCATTGGGGCGAGGAGCAAGAGAAGTCTTTTAATCTTATTAAGCAAAAGTTAATTAATGCTCCTTTACTTTTTTTACCTGATTTTGTTAATACCTTTGAAATTTAATGTGATGCTTCAGGTGTAGGTATTGGTGGAGGCTTGATGCAAGGAGGTCGACCGGTGGCGTACTTTAGCGAGAAACTAAATGGAGCCGCCTTGAACTATCCCACGTATGATAAGGAGTTCTACGCTCTTGTGAGGACTCTAGAGACGTGGCAGCACTACTTGAGGCCTAAGGAGTTTGTGATTCATACGGATCATGAATCCCTAAAGCGCCTTAAGCGGCAGCAAAAGCTGAACAAGCGGCATGCTAAGTGGGTGGCATTCATTGAAACGTTCCCATACATCATCAAGTACAAACAAGGTAAGGAAAATGTAGTGGCCGATGCACTATCACGGAGGTACGTACTAATCTCTACCTTGGAGTCTAAAATTTTGGGGTTTGAGCATGTGAAAGAATTATATGTACTAGACGAGGATTTTAAGGACGTATTTGAAACGTGTATGCATGGTCCACATGAAAAATTCTATTTGCATAATGGTTTCTTCTTTAGAGAAGATAGGTTGTGCATCCCTAAATCATCCATTCGTGAATTACTCTTTAGGGAGGCACATGGGGGTGGCTTTATGGGACGCTTTGGTGTGGCAAAAACCTTGAATGCTTTGCATGAACAATTTTATTGGCCACATATGAAGCGTGATGTTGAGCGAGTTTGTGATAAGTGCATAACTTGGAGGCAAGCTAAGTCTAGGACACAACCACATGGATTGTATACACCACTTCTTGTTCCTAATGAACCTTGGATTGACATTTCTATGGACTTTGTTTTGGGGTTGCCTAGAACTAAGAAGGGGAGGGATTCGATATTTGTTGTTGTTGATAGATTTTCTAAGATGGCACATTTTATTGCTTGTCACAAAACTGATGATGCCTCTCACATTGTGTGGGGACGCGGGCTCTGACTCAATTCTCTTTGGGATTAATTGGATCTTTGCTAGAAAATGTGGGTCAAAATTTTGCTTTTAATATAAAAAACGATTGTATATAAATCATACACAACGACATCTTTATTTTATTTTAACAAAAGTAGATACACATCTGGTTCCATTCAAATCATACAAACTAGAGTTTATTACACATTATATATCAAATGTAAACACTACTAGTTCCTCTGCTATGCCCGTAGTCACCACTGTAACCTCGCTCTCTCATCCTCTGCGTGACCCTGATCCTGTCCCACCTGTTGTCATGCACACATACAGACACAACAACAGCCGGATACTCCGGTGAGAACAGATCCCAGTATAAAACATGTCTACATGCATGTCATGTGTGGGGACCCGGACGCTAATCCATGTCTTACTCATTATTAACGTTAAATAACAATTAAGAAAAGTGGGACTAAAAAAAATTCTTTTTAAATTATGAATGCGGAAACGTCATGTAATCTAGTTACTATACATATCGGTATAAAAGTACAAGTTCTGTACCACATACATTTATTCAACTTAGGTTTAAACATCTAATATCCAGTGTCCAACCCTATCTCTAAGCCAAGTCCGGAGCCTCCACGCTATCTAGTCCAGCCTCGTTCTCTTCTTGACCCTAATCCTGTCCCACCTGTTGTCATGCACACATACAAACAAGATAACAGCCGGATAACTCCGGTGAGAATTATATTCTCAGTATAAACCATGTATACATGCAATCATATAAACAATATAAAAGCATATCATAGGCATTCATAACATGTATCAAAATCAGAAACATGAATCAATATCAATAATAAATCATATTCTAAAGATGTACCATAACCATGAACATAATTCAATATCAAGCAATGAATCACTCTCCATGATTCTCAGACTCAGACTTGACTCAGTCCTAATCTAGGGATCCCGATCAGAATAAGAATATACACCCACCTACACTCCCGATCGGGGTGGTGGTACGTTCTTATTCACAGACTTTGGCCCTTTCCATATCGAACATCTGTAATAAAAGCAACTCCAATTCTATCCACTTCGATATGACCAAACGTCCGATGTCCTGACCTATCTGTCAAAGACTATGGCACTTCTGCCATATTCCTATCCTGTGACAATGTGCAATGTGCCCGTGACGATCCTATCACTATCAGGCACTTCTATCACAATACCAATCATTTAATACCTGCTATCTATATATCAATAGAACAAGCATATCAATTCATTCATTAATCGCAAATATCAATGCAATAAAATAAAGTATGTGATTTAGGGAAACTCGATTCAAACCTCACTCGAGTTGTGCAATCCCAACTCAACATTAATTTATACCTTTGTCTTCTCGGTCTGACGAGGATGAAGTCTCGCATTCCAATCTGTCCATACCCAAATCTGGCAATGACAATATCAATATGCACAATATCAATGTACAACTAAATTTAAGACCTGTTCTGATCAATACTCAAATCACAATATAATCTGATCAATGTCAACGATATACGGTACAATCTCAATAAATAATGAATCTGATCAATATCAATTTACTGATATTGCGACTGCATAAAAATACAATCTCAGTAATCCCGTCAATCTCAACATCACAGATATACTACCAGCACTCATAATCAATACCGGTATAATTCATACTCTCAACAATAATAGATCATACTCTCAATTTAGTACAATCTCTATCATAACAGTTCTGAAAATCATATCAATTGCATACACAGTCTGTTCTTCGATCTGACTTCCATTATATACTGATCAGTAAATCCAGAACACATAACAATAATCAAATCTCAATTCATAATCAGTAATAATACAAATATGATATCAAATCTCAGTCAATTCCTTCCGAAAATCATAATAATTATATACGGTATCTATTCTTCAGTCCGGTTTCGATTCTACGATGTTTACTATGTCAAGAACATCATACATGAATTCTGTTCAATTCTGACAATATCATAATTTCAAAACATATCACAACGTAGCAAAACTTACGTCTGTAGCCTGCGTCGATAGGAACACAGTACTGAAGTCGGATTCAAAATCGGACGGACGGATCTTTCGTAAACTTGAAATTTTGACAATAAAAGGCGTAAGGATTTTTGGCAAGTCTCCCGGGAGCTTCTCTCGATTTCCTTGCCATGGAATTGAAGGAATGCAACTTTTATATATATCACTTGCATGGCTAAAGAACGTGGCATAATCCTTCACGCAACACGTCTCGCGCATATGCGCGACATCACTCGGCGCATATGCGCGAGACCATAGGTCTCGGCGCGTGTATCTCGGCAGCTCTCACGCATATGCGCACCTTCCCTCGGCGCATATGCGCGAGGTTCTCTGGACATGGCGCTTGGCTTCTCGCGCATATGCGCGTTTGTCTTTCGCGCATGTGCGCCACATTCTCTGGAAATTTACTTTAGAGACTGGACGCATCACGCATATGCGCGCCCTTGCTCCGCGCATATGCGCGAGACCTACTGTCTCGGCATATTGCAACTCGCGCATATGCGCACCTCACTTCCGCGCATGTGCGCGAGGTTTTCTGGAATTCACACTTTAGCTTATGTATCCTCGCGCATATTTTACGTCTTTTCTTGTCTTTCCCGGTCTAATCCTTTCCGTCTATAATTACCGAGATTAATCAATAATTCATTTAAGATTAATCTCAGATTACTATAATCAAAATCTCGGGCCTTACATCATGCAAGAAAATACAAAATCATGATACATGAATCAGTAATCGTAACACATTAATGAATACAGATAACACAGCTTCAACTCTTATTCTTGACTCGATTCATATCTAAATCTAGGGATCCCGGTGTGAATAAGACGTAACAAGTCTCTCACCTACCCTCCCAATCGTGGTGGCGGTACGTCTTATTCCTAGACTTCGGCCCTGTCTGTATCGAACATCTACAACCGGAGTCGATCTTCTCCTGTGCTTCGATACCACCGAACGTCTAGAACTTGGCAATTCTGCCAATGACTCTCCTATCTCAATGCTTATACATAAATTAACATAAAGCACAAGTATAGCAAGGTATAAAAATCTAGTATGTGATTTTGGGAAACTTGAATCGGATCTAATTCGAGTTGTGCAATCCCGAATCAACATTGCTTTATACCTTTCTTGTCGTAATCTTTAGAAATGTCTAGGTCTCGATGTCGAAGCTTGTCACAACAAATCTGAAATGACATGTTCAAAATGCATTCTATCAATCTCTAACCCAACTCAATACATATACGATCAATATTAAATCTCGGTACATTTTGACGGCATAACGGCGTAAGCTCGCGATACCGGTCAATCCAACATCAATAATCTATAACCAACAACTCATAATTTGCATCATAGTAACATCTACTATACTGAAATCTGCATGTACCCAAGTCAAGACATGTTGGTACATAAAAAGATCGCATATCATATCCGTTCTTCGATCCAGTTGCGAATAAGCGTTAACAATAATCACAAGAACTAATAATAACAATTAAACTCTGATTTCCCCAATCATCTCAACTCCAAAACATGCTGAAAGGTGATAAAACTTACATCCTTTAGTAGCTTGAAGCAAGAGGAGCATGAATATAAGCTCGAATCGAAATTTGGGTGATTAGATCTTTCACAATTCAAAAATCTAAACTATTGTGAAACTTGAAGATTTCTGAGAGTTTCCCTCGGTGACCTTAGCTGCAACTGCAGGAGGATTGAAGACATATCACCTTATATTGCATGACAAGGACAAGTGTCTTGTTCTTTGGTCTGCACGTCTCGCGCATATGTGCAACCTCAACCGGCGCATATGCGCGAGACCTACGGCCTCGGCATTTCCGAATTCATCATCTCGCGCATATGCGCGAGGCCTTCGACCTCGGCACATGAAACTCGCGCATATGCGCGCATGCATGTGCGCGATATCTACGGGATTTCAACCTATGCTAACTCATGCACGTCCCATTTGGCTTGCAACGTGGTCCATCTATAAACGCTACCAATCATAATCATTAATCCCAGATTAGCAACCTAAAATTCTCAGGCATTACACATTGCGGATTTGTTCTTTAGAGAAGTCGTTAGGTTGCATGGCATGCCTAGGACTATTGTTTCTGACCGTGATGTTAAGTTTTTGAGTTACTTTTGGAAAACGTTGTGGGCTAAACCTGGCACAAAATTGTTGTTTTCTACTACATGTCATCTTCAAACGGATGGACAAACTGAAGTTGTTATTAGAACTTTAGGGACACTTTTGCGTTCTATTCTTAAGAAGAACTTAAAGAATTGGGAAGAATGCTTACCATTTGTTGAGTTTGCTTATAATCGTTGTGTGCATTATACTACAAATTATTCGCCATTTGAAATTGTATATGGTTTTAATCCTTTGACTCTGTTGGATTTGATGTCTTTACCTGTGAGTGAAAGGTTGAACATGGACGGCAAAAAGAAGGCTGAATTTGTTAGGGGGTTGCATGAAAAGGTCAAGGCCAACATTGAGAAGAGGAATGAGCAATATGCCAAGCAGGCCAACAAAGGGAAGAAGAAGGTGATCTTTGAGAAAGGTGATTGGGCGTGGCTCCACTTGCGGAAGGAAAGGTTTCCCGAGAAGCGTCGTTCAAAGATACTACCTAGGGGCGATGGACCATTTCAAATTCTAGAAAGGATCAATGACAACGTCTACAAACTCGATCTACCAGGTGAGTACAATGTGAGTTCAACTTTCAATGTAAGTGATTTCTCATTGTTTGATGTAGGTGATGAACAAGATTTGAGGACAAATCCTTTTCAAAAAGTGGAGGATGATGCAAACACGGGTGATCGAGCGCTAAGGAAAGCATGGGATCCTTTGGAGTTGCCGGAGGGACCGATCATGAGAAGACGACTGAAGAAGTTTAAGGAGGCACTGCAGGGAGTCATGAGCAATCAAGGCGGGCTTACGTGCAAGGAGCCAAGTGCCGAAGGGTTCGTGATGCATGGGAACCAAAAGAACGTTATTCAAGCAGTCCAGAGCCTACACGGACCCGAGCACGGACCTGTACACGGGGTCCGTGTCCATTACAGCCGAGAATGAAGAAATCCAGAGTGTACATGGACCCGAGCACGGACCTGTACGCGGGGTCCGTGTACCGCACAGTGCCTACACGGACCTAGCCCCGGACGTCTACACGGGGTCCGTGTACTTTGCGGTTTTGCGAGATTTTATTCCTTCTTTAGAGTTTTATTTTTTGGGGAGACTAGATATTGTTATCTTTTTGATATTAAAACATGATATGGACGAAAATCAACACAATTATTGACATTATTATTGATGGAATATCAAACTTTGAGATTTTTCTCTCAACTTTCAAGGCTTTTTGCTTTGTAATAAAAAATCAAACTTATCAAAGTTTTTAACTTTGTGGCGTTTGTCGATCGTTCTTACACGGATTGTCAAGGGCGTGTTCTTTGAAGGTTCGTTATAGTGTCGATTGTTTTCTTTGTGATTATTTGTTGCTAAACTTTTCATAGTTTAGAGGTGAAAATCACGCACACACTTGATTCAAAAGATCGGGACACAACACGAATCCCTTTTAACGTTATTGAATTGAGGGCGCGGTTCTAGAATAATCGTGTTTGCTTTTCTTACATACGTGGATTCATATCATAAATCCATTTACACCCTATGGGAACGGTTCTCTCAGGTGGATCCACAAGATTCCACACTTGGTTCGAATGTATGGAATTCATCTCAGATTCCATTGCTTCAAGCCACTTGGATGAATCGGCATCAGATAACGCTTCTTTGAAGGTCCTTGGATCACATCCATAGTTAGGCTCATCATGGCCCTCTTCAAGAAGAAGACTATACCTCATAGGTGGTCTCGAGACTCTCTCGGATCTTCTAGGAGCTTGTATCTCCTCTCTTGGCTCTTTGGGTGTGGGTTCTATAATTGTGGGTGTCTCTCGAACCTCTTCGGGTTCTATCATCTCCCCTTTTCTATCCAATAGAAATTCATTTTCTAAATAGGTTACATTCCTAGAAATAAACACCTTTGTTTCTTGGGGATAATATAAATAATATCCAACTGAATTCCTTGGATATCCCACAAAGTAACATAAAATAGATCGACCATCCAATTTATCTCCCACTACCTGCTTAACATAAGCAGGGCACCCACATATTCTAAGATAAGAATATTTGGGAGGCTTACCCATCCATATCTCATATTGTGTCTGCCATTGAATGGACATTTAGTGGAATATCTTTCAATTTTAAGTTATAGAGATCGTTTTCAAGTTCACCAGTACCAATCAAACATTCATTCTTGTAAATATTGCAAACACCTTTGCTAAATAAACAAGAATATCCATCTTTATCAGCATAGAAATGGAAAAAATGTTTTTTCAAAAAATCAGGTACATAGAAAACATCTCTTAAAATTATTGTTCAACAATAAGTAAACATCTCCCAAGCCTTGGCAGCAACTCTTGCCCCATTGCCCATCCTCAAGAAGGTCTCACCTTTCCTTAGTCTCCTACTTCTTCCCATCACCTGTAAATCATTACAGAGATGTGAGCCACAGCCGGTATCCAATACCCAAAAAGTAGATTTAATTGAAATGTTTACTTCAATATAGAACATACCATTTCAAGAACCTTTCTGGGCAAGATATTCTCTGCAGTTACGCCTCCAAAGTCCAGGCTTCTTGCAGTGATGACATACATCAACAGTCTTGTCAGCCTTATTTGGTGTGGCTGCCACAACGGGATTCGGAGATTGCCTCATCAAGGGCACGTTCTTCTTGGGACGTTGGAAAGAACGCTTCTTTTCCTTCCCATGTGGATCAATCTTCGTACCAGATGAAGAACCCACATAAAGAACCAACTTTTCTTTCTTGATAGTGGATTCAAAAGTAACAAGCACATTCACCAACTCCTCAAGGGTAGGCACCAGCTTGTTCATGTTGAAATTCACCATAAAAGGATCAAATGAGCTAGGCAGTGACAAGAGCAACACGTCAGTGGTCAACTCCGAAGGCAACATCAGATCCATGCCAACGAGCTTATCTACGAGCCCAATTATCTTTAGGCCATGCTCATGGACCGATGCCCCATCTCACATGCGTAAAGTGATCAGCTCCTTGACGGTAGCATGCCTAAGAGGCCGTGTTTGTTCACCAAAGAGCTCTTTGGGATGCAAATGAATGTCAGCAGCACTCTTTGCATCCTCAAAACGCCTCTGCAGCTCATCATTCACAGAAGCCTGCATATAATACCTGAATTTCAAGTCATGGTCACACCATTCCTTGTAAGTCTGCAATTCCTCAGGAGTGCAGTCAATCGGAGCCTCAACAGGGGTGACTCAGTCAGTGTATATGCTATCCTTTCCGAATTCAAGACGATTTTCAGATTTCTTAGCAAATTGAGGTAATTAGGTCTGGTTAGTATGTGTTTGTGGAGTATTGTAGATAACGGGTTGTGTATCGAAGACATTGTCAATTTGTACTAAAAAGTAAGAACAAATAAATGTTGATTACTATTTTAAAATATTTAGTAAGATATGAAGTATGGACTTTTACTTCATAAATTTTTGCTCCCACTGTTTTGACATCTTTCACTACCCTCTAGTGAAAACGGGAAACTCCTTTCCTCAGTAGGAACGTCAGGTCCAATTAGCGAATTATGATCCCGAATAATATCAGCCAATCATAATCCTAAAATGTAGTTTCCAATTGCATCACCATGCAACCTTATACGTAAACTTTTGTCTCACGTTTGATTAGGACCCAATAATATGACGTCATTCATCTTTACGTGTAAAGCCATACCCATCGATATTGAACCTTAATGGACGGTCTCCATGAGTTCCCTCAATAATATGAGCCGAAATCATGGGAGTTCCACGTAGTTCACATCACAATGTCAATGGATGTCACAGCTTTCCGGTGTCCAAGGCCCCCACAATAATATGAGCCGAGCCCGGAACACGGGTAGCGTTCATCATGCACCCATTGTTGATGGAAGACATGAAAATTATAAACAACTTTATAATTCCCCTTTTCGGGCTTGATATAAATTTTGAATCTTATTCAAAATGAGGGTTTTTAATTTGAAAGGTCTCATCATTAATTTTATTTAAAAGCTCTCCATATTTGATCGTATGTTTGCCGGATTCATGCAACTTTGTTATTATCATAATAATAACGCACATACTCATTATTTATAACATATCATGCATATATTATAAACAGCAAACAAAACAAGGATGATCAATCGCCCCAATACTAACCTACCGTGTGAGCTAAACACGGGCCTAGGTCCAATCCTAGGGAAATGCATGGGATGCAAATGCAACTTTTACATAAGCTTCCAATATTTACATGTCTTCGATCTTCATAATCATAATGGCCACCATCTTCCAATCTTGATCTTCCACTATACTAATATCTACAAATAAATATTAAAGGCAAATAGGGATACATCTCATGGGGTGGGAACGGGCCATAAACCAAGCCCAGTTTATAAATTGATAATTATTACAATCATTCAACACAAAATATCCTAGCATACACCTACCAAATTAGGCTTGGCGATGCGAACGCGAACACGGATGGTTAAGCTCCAAGGAAAGCATGGGATCTTTTAGAGTTGCCGGAGGGACCAATCACGAGGGGACGACTGAATAGGTTTAAGGAAGCATTGCATGGACTTCTGAGCAAAGGAGAAGGACATACAAACGAGGTGCAGAGGGCGGAAGTCTTCGTGATGCATGGGAGTACGTGTGGGGGCCAAAGGAACATAATTCAAGTATTTTTTGAACGACCGAGGCAACACGGACCCCAGCACGGACCTGTACACTGGGTCCGTGTCCATTACACCCGGAAACGAAAATGACAGTGCCTACACGGACCCGAGCACGGACCTGTACATGGGGTCCGTGTCCTATGTTATTCACGAAGGCAGTGTCTACACGGACCCCACTCCGGACCTCTACACGGGGTCTGTGTCCTATAATTAGCTGCGAATAACATAGGACACGGACCCCGTGTACAAAGTGGTTTATCTTCGCGCATGTGCGCGTGGTCTTCTGTCCTATTGCACGATGCCTTGTGTTTTGGTGTCTTCGGTGGCCCTTCTTTGTCTCGCCCCGCAAATCTAATGGATCCCATGCTTCTCTCGGAGCTTGGCCGATCATGATCGCATCATCCTTCCCTTCTCGAAATGGATTTGTCCTTAAATCTTTGCTACCTACACAAAAACGAAGCAAGTTAGTAATAACAAGGATTATATGACCAACATGCTTACCTTTGAACTCAAGTTTGTAGGTGCTACTATCATTTGCTCGCTCCATCAGCACTTTTAATCCCAACATCATCGTTGCATTTCCTATAAACTCATCAACTTCACCACATACCAAACAACAAATGACACCAAATGACAAAATATAATTAAGTATCACAAATATCCGATTCCTCTCCTTCTTAGACCAAGTTAACACACAAATGAAATATATATACGTGTACGACCGTAGCTCACTAGGAATAAGATATAACTGATGCATGACATAAGAATACGGTAGACATGTCATTCTCCCATATTCAATGCATGTATCACAATGATACTCAACATGCCGTTTCATATGCAATCAACACATATAATCATGCATTTCATCAATAATTAAACCACCACAATATGCCTCACGAGCACGTAACTCATGCAATGAATATAGAATGAAGGATTTATCCTCTTTAAAATTGTATTCACTAGGCACATAAAAATTCTTATATTCATTCATGCTTACTCTAACGCCATCATCAAACCAATATGAATCATGCAAATAGGACACACTAAATGTTCTATCCATGCCATCATTTAAATCTTCACATGAATTTAATTCTAATGCACACAAGTCAGACATAAAAAAGCCTCATCAATTTGACAATCTTTGAACACTCAACATAAATAACATTTGAATTTAATCTATGCATTATATCACCATTCTCATCGTTGTGACTACTCAACAAAATCGCTGACTCATAGTTAGACCATTTGGACATGACACTTTCAACACTCACTCCAAATTCTTGAATACAACACAACAATGAATTAAGATAAGAACAAAAGTCATACCTCATAGTTGTAGTGTGGGCAACTAACCTTACCTCACCGTGATTGCACTTGTTTTCTCGAGGCTCAAACCTTTGGGTACTCCCTTCAACAAGACTCACTTGTCTCCTTGTCATGACAACTCCAAAATCCTGCACATAAGAAATAAAAATGCTCGGGATTGAACCGGCTATATCTTCACAATATGGATAAACCATTTTGTACATAGGTACATGAAATGGTTCATGCAAGAATAAACAAATCTCTACCTCACTCTTTTGGGCCATCAAGTTATTTTTGTTTTTCTTTTCTTTGGCCTCTTTTTCTTTTTCTTTCCTCTCTTCATTTTCTTCTCTTTTTCTTTCTATGGTCATCTAACTCTTTTGTTAACACCGCTGGCGCATTCGTTAAACCAAAAGGCATGACAATAAACTCATAATGTCCATACCTGGTTCGGAATGCTGTTTTCGGTATATCCACATCTCTAACTCTCAGCTGGTGATATCCAGATCTCAGATCGATCTTGGAATAGACAGAGGATCCCTGCAACTGATCAAACAAATCGTCGATGCGAGGCAATGGGTACTTGTTCTTTACTGTTGCCTTGTTCAGTTGCCGGTAATCGATACACAATCTCATCGAACCGTCTTTTTTCACACGAATAGCACTGGTGCGCCCCAAGGAGATACACTCGGTCTGATATATCCCTTGGCAAGCAAATCTTCAAGCTGTTCTTTCAATTCTTTCAACTCTATCGGTGCCATTCTATAAGGAGCTCGAGAAATAAGAACCGTACCTGGTACTAGGTCGATGCTAAAATCTACCTCTCTGACTGGAGGCAATCCCGGAATCTCATCGGGGAACACATCTGCAAACTCGTTAACCACTGGCACATCTGCCAAGGTAGGACTCGATTTCAGTAAATCAACTGAATAGACAAAGAACCCTTCTGCTCCTTTCTGTAGTAATCGAGTCATAGACCATACTGAAATCAAATGAATCTTAGCTCTAGACCCTTTGCCGTAGAACTTCCACTCTTCAGTCATCTCTGGTCTGAATTTAACAATCTTGTGGAAACAGTCTACTGTCGCTCTGTACTTGGTTAGCATGTCGATACCAATAATGCAATCAAAATCAGATAACCCAAGTACGATACAGTCTAAATCTATCTCATGCCCATCATACTGTAGTAAACATGATCTAACAGATGTCACTGATATCAACCTTGTCCCCAAAGGAGAAGAGACAGACACTACAATAGACAACGACTCAGTAGGCAATGCATATGTCAATGCAAAACGCTCAGATAAGAATGTATGTGATGCACCTGTGTCTATCAGAACATAAGCAGGATAACCGCAAAGCAAACAATTACCTGCTATCACGTCATCAGGGGCATCCTGAGCCTGCTCTTCTGTCAGCGCAAACACTCGAGCCTGCTGTCTCGACGGCTGGCCCACCGTCTGGCTACCCCTAGCTCTGGGCTGTGTCGATGTAGGGGTTGGCTGGAATGAATGAACAGATGAAGCTTGCCTCTCAGGCTGAGCTACAGAGCCAGATGCTCCTACACTCTCAGTCTGCTGTGCACCTCTCTGTGGACAGACCTTGGCGAAGTGGCCCTGCTGTCTGCAAATGTTGCAGCGACCTATCACGCCCTGACACTGTTCAGTGGCATGTCTACCTCCACAAGAACTACAGTAAACCCCTGTATACTCTGATCTCTGGCCCGACCCTGTCTGTCTCGGCCCATTGGAGCTCGACGAACTGCTCCCTGATTTCTTGAACTGTTTTCCCTTCGCTTTCAAACTGTCTTTCCTCCCGGTGCTGCTACCACCACTCTCGAATCTGGGAGGTGGTTGTTGATACTGACTCGAGGGCTGGGGTGGTCTAGGAGTCTGAGTGGTATAAGAAGTGCTTCGTTGCCTAAGCAACCCGGCTTCTGCTCCCTTCGCCCTGTTCAAGGCATCAGAAAAATTGTTGGGTCGTCCCGTGTTCACCAAGGTGAATATCTCCGGATTCAGGCCATTGATAAACTGATCTGCAACGGCCTCGTCATTCCCAGCAACGTGGGGAGAAAATCGGAGCAATGTGGAAAACTTAGCGACATATTCTTCGATGTTCAGCTGTCCCTGTCTCAGGTTGGCAAATTCAGCACCTTTGTCTTTTCGGTAGAAGACGGGAAAGAATCGCTGATAGAACTCTGTCTTGAACACCTTCCAAGTGACCTCTGTACCACGATGCTCCAAGGCCCTCTTTGTGGTAAGCCACCAATTCTTGGAAACTTCTTGCAGTTGATGCCCAATCAGTTTAACTCGTCGTTCATCGGTGTAGTCAAGAGAATCAATTAACATCTCGATGTCATCTAACCAGCTTTCACACTCAACTGAATTCTCTGTGCCCTTCAGTGTAGGTGGTCGAAATGACTGAAACCGCTTTAACAAAATCTCCATCGGCGTAGCGGTCACATCCATCAGATCATTGGATTACTGCCCTGTTCTGGTGCCCGACCTGCTACTGGTTGCGGTACTCGTCGAGGAGGCATATCTGATTATCAAACGGATTAGTACACAATCTATACAATCTGTCTCAGCCTCTGATCATATACCTCTGATCCAGAATCGGTTCTAATTAAGTCTTTGCAATTACATGCTGTAATCAACTCAGATAAAAAGACAACATGTAATAGAGAAAGCAATAAATCATGCTAGTACAACAAAAGCAAGGAAGACGACTCAATCTACCCCGTTCACTCTCTTCTATCTCAGTCTATACAGAACCTACTTGATATGAATCCAAGTACGAATAAAAAGCAAACACAATTAAAATTGAATCGCGCCCTCAATTTAAAAAAAAACGAACAAGGAATTCGTTGTTGTGTCCCGATCTTTTGAATCAAGTATGGTGTGATTTTCACCCCTAAACTACGAGGTTTAGTAATAAAGAATCACGATGAAAACAATCGAAATTTAGAACGAACCTTCAAAGAACCAGTCAATGACAATCCGCACAAGACGATCGACAAACGCCACAAAGTTAAAACTTTGATAAGTTTGATTTTTTTGTTTACAAAGCAAAAGCCTTGAAAGTTGAGAGAAAAGTTCTCAAAGTTTTTTGATATTCAATGAATAATGATCTGAATAATGTCCCAAAATTAATCCAATATGTTTACATAATCAAGATATGAAATCTAGTTGCCAAAATAATTAAAACACTAACTTAGGAAAAAAAATCTGCGCCGCGCGCATATGCGCGCCCCGACTCGCGCATATGCGCGCGAGTCTCTGCCCATGTCGCGCATATGCGCGCCCTAATCTGGCGCATATGCGCGAAGCCCACTGTTAAAGTCTTCGGTGTCCAGTACTTCTCGCGCATATGCGCGCCCCTTCGCGGCGCATGTGCGCGAGCTCGCGCATATGCGTGCCCTGTTTTCGCGCATGTGCGCGAGATCTTCTGTCCCGATTTGCGCTCCGTTTTGCATGGATGCTTTAATAATGTCCACATGATCCCCATGCATCACGAACCTTTCATCACTCTGTATCTCACTTGTAAATCCGCCTTCTTTGTTCATAAGCCCATTCAATGCTTCTGTGAACCTCTTCAGACGTCCTCTCGTGATTGGTCCATCCGGCAACTCTAAAGGGTCCCATGCTTTCCACGCCTTCATCGGGCCTACCATGATCGCATCACTACTGCTCTGATACCACCTGTTGTGGGGACCCGGGCTCTAACTCAATTCTTTTTGGGATTAATTTGATCTTTGTTAGAAAATGTGGGTCAAAATTTTACTTTTAATATACTACACATACATAAGATTTATTTCATTTCATTACAAGCAAATACATGTCTTGTTTCATTCATACAATCAAACTAGTATTTAAAAGTATTAATACATGTCTAATACAACAACTAGTTATTCTGCTACGCCCGAGATCGCCACGCTATCATCCCTCACTCATCCTCGTCTCGACCCTGATCCTGCCCCACCTGTTGTTATGCACACATACAGACACAACAACAGCCGGAAACTCCGATGAGAATAAATCCCAGTATAAAACAATGTATACATGCATATACACAAGATAAATCATGAACATGCTATCATGAATGTAAATAATAGGAATATGTTCCATAGTTTATGAAACACAACTAATCTAAATCAGGCAACGTAAATCAAATTTATATCTTTGACTCGACTCTAAGTCCAGGGATCCCGGTGTGAATAAGACGTAACAAGTCTCCCACCTACTCTCCCAATCGGGGTGGAGGTACGTCTTATTCCCAGACTTCGGTCCTCTGTATCGAATGTCTACAATAGGAGTACCAAGGACTCTCCTATCTCAATGCTTTAAGATAAATCAATAAATAAAGCAGAACAAGGTAATAATCATCTAGTATGTGATTTAGGGAAACTCAAGTCGAATCTAGCTCGAGATGTATCTTCCCGACTCAACATTGAATTATACCTTCCGTTGTTCAGTCTTTATCGTGATCGAAATCTTGAAGTCGAATCTTGTCAATATAAATCTGAAATGGCAATGTCAAATATCACAAGATCAATCTCCAACTCCAACCAATACTAGTACGGTTCAATATCCAATCTCGATACACTTCGACGGCATAACGGCGTAATCTTGCGATACCGATCAACTCAACAACAATCGATACTAAATCACAAATCATAATCAATATCATAAACATTTCAAACTCTGAAAATCTGCAGAATTTCATACACATATATACTGAAAAATCGTAATAATCGCATACGGTATCATTACTTCGATCTAGTTTCAAATATACTATCACCATAATCATAAGAACACATAATCTCAATCATATCAAATTCCCCCAACATCTAAACTTCACTTCAGGTAGGAAATAAACAAGACTTACATTCTTACGAAGCTATTGAAGAGAGGAGCACAAATCTAGTCTCGGATCGTAATTAGATTAAACGGATTTGTCACAACCAAGTGTTGAAGAAAAGAGGAAAAGTGGAGCTCTCGTTGCTGGTCTGCTGAAGGAGGAAGAATTGAATCAGCACCAAGTCTATATATATATATATATCATGCCATGTGTCAACTTGAGAAGGAAAGGCGGATTTCTCGCAGAGAGCACCGCGGGTGCGCTACCTCAACACCGCGGGTGCGCTCAAGCTACGGCATTCCATCCAAAATTCTAGACTCGACGACCGCGGGTGCGCTCAGTCATGTACCGCGGGTGCGCTGACCCTACTGCCACTCAACCGCAGGTACGGTATACTTCATTCCGCGGGTGCGGTCTCTCTTGTATTCAAAACTCTACTTTCTGCCCTTACACCGCGGGTGCGGTAGAAAATGGGGCGCGGGGGCGGTGTCCTTTCCATGCAAAACTTCATAATCTCCTCTTATTAACCTACAATTCTTGGGCATTACACATACTCACAATAGCCATTCAAGATCATCACCCTCTTATTAGGACATTGGCTAGCAATATGACCCATCCCTTGACACCTAAAACATTTTGTATCCCTAGAACGATTAAGAGGAGTTTCATATTTACCTTGCACTCCTTGTTTAGGCGTCTCTTGCTTGTTCTCAATCTTGGTATTGGTCACAAACTCACCCTCATCACGTTTTGCCACATTTGGTCGCCAAGAAGATGACGAACCCCCAGTTTGGTTGGTGCGGCCAAATCCTCTCCTCTTGAGTTGTTGCTCCATTTTTATGGCCATTTACACCATTTCGTCTAGATCCAAGTAGTGCCGAAGCTCTACTTGATCTTGAATCTCCCTGTTCAAACCACAAAGAAAACGAGCCATCGTAGCCTCACTGTCTTCCTCAATATTTGCTCTAATCATGACTGCGTCCATCTCCTTATAGTAGTCCTCAACACACTTTAACCCTTGCCTCAAAGTTTGTAGCCTCTTAAACATCTCCCTATAATAGTGATTGGACACTAACCTTGTAATGCCCGGTTACTCTTACAAATAATAATAATACGTTTATGTCGTTGATCATATAGCTCTTTAGTTCATTATATTTCACGTGATGATTGAAGTATCAATATTGAGATTGAACATGATTTTTATAATGTCCATGGTGTATTGAGAATGAATATGTGTTAAAATAGTGATAGTAAGGGGTGTAGGTAGAAGTAGTGTAATGAAGTTAGTAGGAAATGAGATGAAAATATGGTAGTTTGTACGGGTTTTAGCATAATGATTTGAATATTGATCCAAATTGTGTGAGGTTATAACCATTAGAAAGCTAAGATATAATGCTAAAACTTTCATGTTTTGGGTTTTGTCCAAATCATTGTGGAAGACAAGCCAAAAGTGCCCCGAAGTGTGTCGTGTATATCGTTATTCCTGCACTGACACATGTTGGGAGAATGGACATAAAATTTTACTCAGACCTCCAAATGACATGAAACTAGTTGGAGATTCAAGCCAAGACATAGGGCTACAACTTTAATGTTTACCACGTTTTCAGATTATGAACGACAGATACGTTTCTGGAGCGATCTTTGATGAAGTAGTGCGCAGAGGCAGAACAGGTGGCGCTCGAGCGGTAGAAAATGACCGCCCGAGCGCCGGTGGACGAAATTTTCATCTTTTGGACAGAATGTTTGGCGCCCGAGCGGTAATATATCACCGCCCGAGCGCCGCTGTGTATAAGAAAGGATAAGTTTCGAGTTTCTAAGCCATTTCTTCAGTACCTTCCTTTCTTTATCAGCAAAAACTCGAACTAAACCAAGAAACCCTTCCTCCAAAAGCTCTCTTCTTCATTCCTTTCATCACTTTGAGGTAAGAACTTAGTTCTCCATCACAAGAACTTCATAAGGGTGTAAGTTTTCCTCTCTTTTGGTTATTATTAATGTAGATGGGCAAACTTCACCTAGAATAGACATAGTAATTGAATTTGAATTATTGATATGTTTGACAGCATAGGAAAGAGAAACATCGTCTCAACCCAGTGTTCTTGCGCTTGGACAGTAAGTTGGCATGTTTCTTGAAGTAATACATGAGTAATATTATGATTTCAAATACTTCTTATTGATTATTGCTATATGTACATTGTTAGTATCTTATTGATGAAAATATAGCACCATATTCCATTGTTATGTATTAAATATGTAAGAAACTCATGAATATTGATGATGGGTGCTATGTTATGAACATGAACATGAACATGAAAAGAAAAGGGTTGATTTTTACATGATATAGAGCTTGTTGACATCATGGGTGGTTTTAAGTCCACCAAACCTGTTGGCCAATATATGTTCATGGGGTGTGGGGTTGCCAAAGGTTGCTCCCTGACGTCCAACACAGTAGTAGCTATATAATAAAGAAAGCACGGTAGTACAGGTCAACTAATGAGGCTCAAGTACAAAAATGAACATGAGTATATGCTATGATATGACATGGTTTAAAGATTCATTGTTGTCACGACTTGATATGTATGTTCCTTCGACGCATATTGTTACGTACAAGTGCCAACTTATTGAGTTTTATAAACTCACGTAGCTCATGTATTACAGGATCAGGTAGTGAAGAGACGTAGGATGCCGGTTCGCCAATGGATGCTTGTGACGTGCCTTACCTCGACAAGAACCGGGACTTTTTATTGTATAGCTTCCGTATATGTATTGTACGAAAATATGTCAGGGTTTGAAACAAGTTCTACAATGTTTATGTCTAGGTGTATGACGATACAGAATATGTTTGTATGTAAGAATACGATTATATATATGTGTTGATGTTGATGCTTGAGTTGAGGTTTTGGTTTTACAAGAATGTAGGGACCTCATGCCAAAATTTTTATAAACCGTCAAAGTGATGCCCCTTGTTTGATTTGATTCATACTACTGTTATATCAGTCAAACCCTATTTTGGTTATAGTAATTATGATAAGCATAGAGTAAGGGTGGGACATTTTAGTTGGTATCAGAGCCCACGGTTCTTCGACAGGGAAGACACTGTACTTCATCCACATGGAGAACTCGGCAAGTAAGTATCTTTGTATCCCATAGTTTATGCAAAGTTATGTGTCTATGTGATCTATATGTAGGTTAAGATAAGCGACGATGCCACCTAAACGTAAGGTACATGAAGGAGAGTCATCTAAGGGCAAAGCCCCAGCGGTCGAAGGTGAGGGCAGTGCACCACGACCTATAGATGATTTTGCTCAGCTGCTCCAACAACAAGCGAAAGTCCATGGGGAGCAGATACAACAATTACTGGAGATGCAACGGACTACACATGAGCAGGCGCACGCACAAGCCATGATCCCCAGACAAGGGCCTGTTCAAACTGATGTGTATGATCGTTTTCGACGTCTGAATCCTCCTGAATTCATGGGAAGCACCGATCCAGCAGTAGCAGAAGAGTGGATTAAGTCATTGGAGTCCATCTTCTCCTACCTTCATATGGAAGATGTTGACAAAGTAACTTGTGCCGTCTTTTTGTTAACAAAACATGCAAGAATATGGTGGGAGAGTGCAAGGGTTGCATTACCGGTTGGACCATTGACATGGGAAACTTTCAAAACCGTATTTTACAACAAGTATTTCAGTAAAGATGTACGAGCCAAGAAAGCCAGCGATTTCCTTAACCTGAAGCAAGGAACCATGTCAATGACAGAATACATACAACAATTTGAGGCTGGAGTCCAATATGTACCGTATATTGCACAAGATGACACAAGTAAGGGCGAACACTTCATGCGGGGACTTCGCTCTGAAATTAAAAGAGATGTACGGATGTCGAAAGTTGCTACATACGGGGAGATAGTAGAAAGAGCACTTATGGCAGAACAAGATGAACATGACATTGACAGGGACAGGCAACAACGAAGGCAGCAGTACTTTCAGAAGAGCCAAGGAACGGGACAAGGCAAAAAGACTGATAGCAGGGGTACTAGACCAGAGGAACCCCGTGGCAAGGGTCCCCCTCCACGTAAAGAACAGGACAGACCACCTTGTCCTAAATGTGGCAAACTTCATGGCGGGGAATGTATGCAAGGTTCCAATGTTTGTTATCGTTGCAAAAAGCCAGGGCATCTCGCCAGGAATTGTCCAGGGAGTTCTGAGAAAGTACAGGGACGCCTTTTCTCCATGACTAAAGAGGAAGTGGATGCGGATACATCGATGATCACTGGTATGTTCTTGATTTCTGGTATTACTGCTATTGTTTTACTAGATTCAGGAGCCACGCATTCCTTTATTTCGGAATCATTTGTAAGGAGACTGGGCATTACAGCAAGTACAACAGAGGCACAACTCGCCATAGCCTTACCTTCCGGGCAAGAATTACAGACAGATCAGATTGTGAGAGGGTGTCCATTATATGTCCAAGGCCATCAGATGTATGCTGACTTGATAGTTCTGAGGATGACTGATTTTGATGTGATATTGGGAATGGATTGGCTCTCGAAGTATAGAGTTACTATTGACTGTGGCATAAAGATGATCAAATTTGCGCCGATAGGAGCTGAACCATTCACAGTAGTAAGTGCAGGTATATCCTTACCTCTCCGGATAATCTCTTGTATGAAGGCTTGTAAATTACTACAGAAGGGGTGTCAAGGATATTTAGCATCTGTGTTAACTATTGACCCACATGTTCGTGAATTAAAAGATACAGATGTTGTTTGTGAGTTTCCAGAGGTATTTCCTGATGATGTAACAGGCTTACCCCCAGATAGAGAGATCGAATTTGTAATTGATGTTGTGACAGGAACTCATCCGATCTCAAAAGCTCCTTATCGATTAGCTCCTACAGAAATGAAAGAATTGAAAGAACAGTTACAGGAGTTGCTTGATAAAGGGTTTATTAGACCGAGCTTTTCACCGTGGGGTGCACCTGTTTTATTTGTGAAGAAGAAAGACGGTACCCTCCGTCTATGTATTGATTATCGGGAGTTGAACAAAGTGACAATCAAAAATAAGTATCCACTCCCCAGAATTGATGATTTGTTTGATCAATTACAAGGAGCTGCCATCTTTTCGAAGATTGATTTACGATCAGGCTATCATCAACTAAAAGTGAAATCAGATGATATCTCAAAGACTGCCTTCCGAACGAGGTACGGGCATTATGAATTTCTTGTAATGCCATTTGGACTAACGAATGCACCAGCTGCTTTTATGGATTTAATGAACAGAATTTTCAAGCCATTTTTAGACAAGTTCGTGATTGTGTTTATAGATGATATTCTCATCTACTCACGAACTATAGAGGAGCATCGAGAACATTTGCAATTAGTTTTGCAGACTTTGAAAGATAAACATTTATATGCTAAATGGAAGAAATGCGAATTTTGGCTTGAACAAGTATCATTCTTGGGTCATATCATTTCAAAAGAAGGCATATCAGTGGATCCAAGTAAAATTGAAGCTGTCAATAACTGGCTACGACCTACCACTGTTACCGAGGTACGTAGTTTCCTTGGGCTAGCTGGTTATTACCGTCGGTTTATAGCGGGATTTTCTAAGATAGCATTGCCTTTGACTGCTTTAACTCGAAAGAATGTGAAATTTGTATGGGACGAAGCATGTGATCGCAGTTTCCAAGAGTTAAAGGCAAAACTGACATCAGCACCAGTCCTTGCTATTCCAGAAGGATCAGGAGATTTTGTGGTATACAGTGATGCTTCGAAACAAGGATTAGGAGCAGTTTTAATGCAGCATGGGAAGGTCATTGCTTATGCCTCAAGACAATTGAAAGAATATGAAAAGAACTATCCTACACATGACTTAGAACTGGCAGCAGTGGTATTTGCTTTGAAAATATGGCGCCATTATCTGTATGGTGAACGGTGTGAAATTTACACGGACCACAAGAGTTTGAAATATTTATTCACGCAAAAAGAACTGAATATGCGACAACGACGTTGGTTGGAATTAGTGAAAGATTATGATTGTGTTATTAATTATCATCCAGGTAAAGCCAATGTTGTTGCAGATGCGTTAAGTCGAAAATCAAGTTCTATATCCACAATGCAAGTACAAGAACAAATTTTATGGGATTTACAGAACTTGAAGCTTGATGTTATTCCAAAGGGAGCTGCAATTCAGTTATCATCCCTTATGGTTCGACCAACGCTTGCAGACCGAATCAAGGCCGAACAAAATACAAATAATGAATTACAACAACTAAGGCAGCGAGATGAAGATAAAGGACATTCGAACTTTGAATTGAATGGGGAAGGAATATTGACAGATCGAGGTAGAACGTGCGTGCCGAAACAAGGAACAATCAGGACCGACATTCTTATAGACGCCCACGCAACCCCCTACTCAAGACAGCCAGGAGGCACCAAAAGGTACAAATATTTGAAACCATTATTTTGGTGGCCAGGTATGAAAAAGGACATTGCTCAATTTGTTGCACAATGTCTAACTTGTCAACAGGTCAAGATTGAACCTCAAAGACCAGCAGGGCTCCTGAAACCGCTACCCATTCCTGAGTGGAAATGGGAACATATCACAATGGATTTCATCCTTGGTTTGCCAAGAACACAAAGAGGATTCAATGCTGTATGGGTTATTGTAGATCGACTTACAAAATCAGCTCACTTTCTTTCGGTGAAGACCACATACACGATGAGTCAATATGCTGAAGAATACATCAAGGAGATAGTGAGGCTTCATGGCATCCCAATGTCCATTGTATCTGATAGAGATCCAAAATTTACGTCTGCATTCTAGAAGAGTTTACATCATGCTATGGGAACTCGATTGGCATTCAGTACAGCATTTCACCCTCAAACTGATGGACAATCAGAACGAGTAAATCAGATCTTAGAAGATATGTTGAGGGCCTGTATTATTGATTTTCCAGGCAGTTGGGACAGTAAACTACCGTTGGCTGAATTTACCTACAACAATAGCTACCAGTCAAGCATTGGAATGGCACCATATACTGCATTATATGGTAGAAAATGTCGATCTCCAGTACATTGGGATGAAGTTGGAGAAAGAAAGTTATTAGGCCCTGAATTGGTACAACAGACAGCCGAATTGGTGACCAAGATTAGAGAAAGATTGCACACTGCCCAGAGCCGACAGAAAAGCTATGCTGATGTGAGACGTCGTCGATTGGAATTTCAGGTTGGTGACCATGTATTTGTAAAGATATCACCATTGAAGGGCATTTTACGTTTTGGTAAGAAAGGAAAATTGAGTCCAAGATATATCGGTCCATTTGAAATCTTGGAAAGAATAGGAGATAGAGCCTACCGAGTTGCTTTACCACCGAACTTGTCAAACGTTCATAACGTTTTTCACGTTTCCTTGCTATGAAAGTATTTGGCCAATCCTTCTCACGTTCTTCATTATGAACCATTGGAGCTTGCATCAAATCTCTCGTACGAAGAACGACTGGTACAAATCCTCGATAGGAAATCAAAAGTGTTACGAGGCAAGGAAATACCCTTAGTGAAACTATTATGGCGCAAACATGCAATTGAAGAAGCAACTTGGGAGCGAGAAGACGAGATTCAACAGAGATATCCTGAACTATATGGTACGTCAAATTTCGAGGACGAAATTCTTTGAAGGAGGGGAGAATTGTGATGCCCGGTTACTCGTACAAATGATAATGATACGTTTATGTCGTTTATCATATAGCTCTTTAGTTCATTAGATTTCACGTGATGATTGAAGTATCAATATTGAGATTGAACATGATTTTTATATTTTCCATGGTGTATTGAGAATGAATGTGTTAAAATTGTGATAGTAAGAGGTGTAGGTAGAAGTAGTGTAATGAAGTTAGTAGGAAATGAGATGAAAATATGGTAGTTTGTACGGGTTTTAGCATAATGATTTGAATATTGATCCAAATTGTGTGAGGCCATAACCATTAGAAAGCTAAGATATAATGCTAAAACTTTCATGTTTTGGGTTTTGTCCAAATCATTGTGGAAGACAAGCCAAAAGTGAACCGAAATGTGTCGTGTATATCGTTATTCCTGCACTGACACATGTTGGGAGAATGGACATAACATTTTCCTCAGACCTCCAAATGACATGAAACCAGTTGGAGATTCAAGCCAAGACATAGGGCTACAACGTTTATGTTTACCACCTTTTCAGATTATGAACGAAAGATACGTTTCTGGAGCGATCTTTGATGAAGTAGTGCGCAGAGGCAGAACAGGTGGCGCTCGAGCGGTAGAAAATGATCGCCCGAGCGCCGGTGGACGAAATTTTCATCTTTTGGACAGAATGTTTGGCGCCCGAGCGGTAATATATTACTGCCTGAGCGCCGCTGTGTATAAGAAAGGATAAGTTTCGAGTTTCTAAGCCATTTCTTCAGTACCTTCCTTTCTTTATCAACAAAAACTCGAAGTAAACCAAGAAACCCTTCCTCCAAAAGCTCTTTTCTTCATTCCTTTCATCACTCTCAGGTAAGAACTTAGTTCTCCATCACAAGAACTTCATAAGGGTGTAAGTTTTCCTCTCTTTTGGTTATTATTAATGTAGATGAGCAAACTTCACCTAGAATAGACATAGTAATTGAATTTGAATTATTGATATGTTTGACAGCATAAGAAAGAGAAACATCATCTCAAACCAGTGTTCTTGCGCTTGGACAGTAAGTTGGCATGTTCTTTAAGTAATACATGAGTAATATTATGATTTCAAATACTTCCTATTGATTATTGCTATATGTACATTGTTAGTATCTTATTGATGAAAATATAGCACCATATTCCATTGTTATGTATTAAATATGTAAGAAACTCATGAATATTGATGATGGGTGCTATGTTATGAACATGAACATGAACATGAAAAGAAAAGGAATGATTTTTACATGATATAGAGCTTGTTGACATCATGGGTGGTTTTAAGTCTACCAAACCTATTGGCCAATATATGTTCATGGGGCGTGGGGTTGCCAAAGGTTGCTCCCTGACGTCCAACACAGTAGTAGCTATATAATAAAGAAAGCACGGTAGTACAGGTCAACTAATAAGGCTCAAGTACAAAAATGAACATGAGTATATGCTATGATATGACATGGTTTAAAGATTCATTGTTGTCACGACTTGATATGTATGTTCCTTCGATGCATATTGTTACGTACAAGTGCCAACTTATTGAGTTTTATAAACTCACGTAGCTCATGTATTACAGGATCAGGTAGTGAAGAGACGTAGGATGCCGGTTCGCCAATAGATGCTTGTGACGTGCCTTACCTCGACAAGAACCGGGACTTCTTATTGTATAGCTTCCGCATATGTATTGTACGAAAATATGTCAGGGTTTGAAACAAGTTCTACAATGTTTATGTCTAGGTGTATGATGATACAGAATATGTTTGTATGTAAGAATACGATTATATATATGTGTTGATGTTGATGCTTGAGTTGAGGTTTTGGTTTTACAAGAATGTAGGGACCTCATGCCAAAATTTTTATAAACCGTCAAAGTGATGCCCCTTGTTTGATTTGCTTCATACTACAGTTATATCAATCAAACCCTATTTTGGTTATAGTAATTATGATAAGCATAGAGTAAGGGTGTGACAAAACTCTTCCTCATGACCCTCTTCATCTCATACCAAATTTCAATGGGTCTCTCATTATACCTCCTTCTAGTGGTCACTAGTTGATCCCACCAAATGAGATCATAATCTACAAATTCAACCACCGCCAACCTAACCTTCTTTGGTTGGGAGTAGTGGTAACATTCAAACACAAACTCTACCCTATTTTCCCATTCTAAGTATGCATCCGAGTCAGATTTTCCATAGAACGATGGATTTTTCATCTTAACACTACCCATGTTACCATCTTCCCTATTCCCATCATGTCTACCTCGTACGGCTTCTCTTTTTCCTCTACCAAATCCTCTGCCTCTTTCATTCCTAACCCCAATTTTCATTCTAGCTCTCCTCATCTCCTCCCAAATCATAATCTTCCTCCTCTTCTCCTCTACCCATATTTTTAGGCTTAGATTTATCTCCACTAGTACTAACTTCAAGCCTACTCATCCTCTCATGCAATGGCTCCAACTCTACCCTCGTCATCCTTGTAAAATGCCCAAACAACGCTTCCATTTGAACTTTAGACAACCCCGGGTTCGAAATATCTCCTACCTCCCTCTCCATTTAATCTCAGATTTGTACCTGCAAGAAAACGTTAGTAGAAAACAAAATATTCCTCACCCAAATCCTCACGGTCACTTCAAAGAAAATTCACTCGTCTCTCCTCTCTTAATTTTTTTGCTCACAACAAATACTCACTAGTCACTCCAAGAAATAACGCTCGCACTCAATGATATGAATCCACGTACGTAAGAAAAGCAAACACTACTATTTGGAATCGTGCCCTCAATTCAATAACGTTTAAGGAATTCGTTTTTGTTGTCCCGATCTTTTGAAACAGGTATGACGTGATTTTCACCTCTAAACTATGAAAATTTTAGCAACAAATAAACACACAATAAACAACCAAAACTAGAACGAACCTTCAAAGAACTAGTCTTTGAAAATCCGCGTAAGAACGATCGACAAACGCCACAAAGTATGAACTTTTATAAGTTTGATTTTAAGTTTGATTTTTAACAAAGCAAAAGCTTTAATTGTTTGAGAGAAAACTCAAGAAAAATGTATTCTAATCAATAAAATCTGAATTGTGTCTTAATTTTCGTCCATCTCATGTTTACATATCAAAAGATATCAAAGAGATAATTTTCTAAACAAAATGTGGGGACCCGGACGCTAATCATCTTCTTCATCGTCATTGGGATAATTGGATCAATGTAATTAATCTGGGTTTACGTTTTTTTTTTGTTTATATAGTGCGGAACGTAATGGAATTCAATCTAATATACATATCCGTATAAAAGTACAGGTCTTGTACAACAAACATCAAACTCAAACTAAGGTGTAACAACTAAATTTCAAGTGTTCCAAACCATATTTACATCAATGTCCGAAGTCTCCACTCTAATCACGATCTCTCCTCATTTCCTGGACCCTGATCATGTCGCACCTGTTGTCATTTACACATACAAACAAGACAACAGCCGGATAACTCCGGTGAGAATATAATCCCAGTATAAATCAACGAACATGCGATAATATAATCAATATAAAAGCATGCAGTAAATATCAGAAATAAATGTCAAATCTGAAACATGAATCCATATAAAACTGTAAATAAACTCGTGACTCCACGTCTCAGACTAGAATCAATCCTAGTCTAGGGATCCCGATTTCCAGATGTTGGTATTCCTATATCGACCAACAGTAATAGAAGAAACTCCCAATTCTATCCACGTCGATATAACCATACATCCAGTGTCCTGACCTATCCATCACAGACTGTGGCCCTATCGCCAATACACTATCTTGTGACATCGTGCAATGTGCCCGTGGCGATCCCGCCACTATCAGGTACTTCTGTCACAAGATTACTCATCTAATGCATGCTCCTATAAATCCATAGAACATGCATTTTAATCAAATCAATAAACACAATAATAAAACATCAGAATAAGTATGTGATTTAGGGAAACTCAAGTATGTCCTACTCAAGTCGATCTCCCAATACCACATTGACTTATACCTTTCGTTCGTAGTCTCGGTCTGAAGAAATATCAATTCTGAATTCAAGACTGTCTCTGTAAATCTGAAAGGACATATGGAGAATAATAATATCAACATTCCAGTCCCAATTCAATACTGATTCTGATCAATCTAAATTTAATTCAAATCAACGGCATAACGGCACTATCTCAGTATCCCCGTCAATACCATATCAACAGATAACAATTACAAATCATAACCCCTATCCGGTACAATCTGTNATGTCCGGATCGAAAATCGGATAAACGGATCAACCAAAATCACAATTCTCTTGTACGAAGGACTTTGAGAATTCCCGTAGCTTTTCTCGATTCTTTTGCTGGAGAATGAAGGGAAATGAAGCAATTTTATATATCCAAAACACATGGCAAGGACAAGTGTCTACTCAAATACAATATCGCACTTTAGCCCCTGAATTCTTCACTATTTGCAATTTGGTCCTCATAACTCTTTTTAATTCAATTTCAATCCTATGGAATTGTAAAACCATGGAATATGACACAACATCCCAAAAAATTCATAAATTAAATAATCTCGGATTAAAATGATAAAATCTCGGGCCTTACAATTCTCCCCCTCTGAGACATGATTTCGTCCTCGAAATCCCAAGCAATCATATCACAGGCAATCAAATCAGAAATCACAGAAACTGAAATAGGAAACTCACATCAGTGGAATAACTCTGGGAATTCCTGTCTCATATCTGATTCAGTCTCCCAAGTAGCTTCTTCAATGCCGTGACGAGTCCACTGCACTTTCACCAGTGGGATAGTTTTTTTTTCTGAGTTTCTTTTCTTTACGATCAATAATCTGAACCGGTTTCTCAATATAACTCAGAGACTCATCAAGCTCAGCCTCGTCTAGCTGGATAATATGGGAATCATCGGGGAGATATTTCCGCAACATAGATACATGAAAGACATCATGTATTCCAGATAGAGAACGCGGTAATACGAGTCGATAGGCACGATCTCCTATCTTCTCGAGAATCTCATACGGCCCAACATAACGTGGAGACAGCTTCCCTTTCTTGCCAAATCTGACAACTCCTCTGAAAGGTGAAATTTTCAAGAATACTCGGTCTCCAACCTCAAATACCAACGGTCTTCGTCGAATATTGTCATACTTGGCCTGTCTATCTTGAGCTGCCTTCATTTTCTTCTGAATCAGCTTCACTTTTTCAGTCATATCTCTGATCATGTCAGGTCCAGTCTCAGGAACTTCAGAGATATCATCCCAATAAAGAGGGGATCGACATTTCTTTCCGTACAACGCTTCGAATGGTGCCATCTCAATACTCGTCTGATAGCTGTTGTTGTACGAAAACTCACAAAGTGGCAATGCATCTTGCCATCCAGTGCTAAAATCAAGCACTATAGCTCTCAGCATATCCTCCAATGTCTGGATCGTTCGCTCTGACTGTCCGTCAGTCTGTGGATGATATGCGGTACTCAGATGCAACTTCGTACCTAGAGCCTACTGTAAACTCTGCCAGAAGTGCGAAGTAAACTGAGGATCACGGTCTGATACAATCGACTTCGGCACTCCGTGCAATCTGACCACTTCTCTGACATAAATCTCTGCCATCTTGTCATATCTGTACGTCATCTGATACGGAATAAAACATGCTGATTTGGTCAATCTGTCAATCACTACCCAAATCGCATCACAACCTCTTGAGGATCTCGGTAACTGCGTCACAAAATCCATGGAAATGTGATCCTATTTCCATTCAGGAATCGACAAACTGTGCAGTAGACCTCCTGGTTTCTTTCTTTCAGCTTTCACCTGTTGGCAATTCAGACACTTTGACACAAACTCCGTGACATCAGATTTCATTTGTTTCCACCAAAACTGTCTTCAAATCATTGTACATCTTTCTGCCACCAGGATGAATGCTAAAACGACTGCTGTGCGCTTCTGTCAATATCCGCTGTCTCAAATCCGAAACATCTGGCACAACAAGACGATTATTCACATAAAGTACGCTATCATGTACCTGATATTCTGACTGATGACTTGATCTGACCATCTCAATCGATTTCTGCACTTTCTGATCAACTTTCTGAGCCGCTTTAATCATCAAAATCAGCCCTGGTTCAGCTTGAATAGCATACAGTCGCAATGGTCTACAATCTGTCTCAAATACCAATCCGGACAAACAACAATTTTCAATCAAATTGGAAACACCTATCGTCGATAAGGATAAAGAACATACCTTACGACTCAGTGCATCAGCTGCTGCATTCGATTTTCCTGGATAGTACTTGATTTCACAATCAAAATCTTTAAGCAAATCAAGCCATCTTCGCTGTCTCATATTCAACTCAGACTGTGAAAATAGATATTTCAAGCTTTTATGATCAGAATAAATTTCAAATTTCTCACCGTAGAGGTAGTGTCGCCATATCTTCAAAGCAAATACAATGGCTGCCAATTCAAGATCATGAATTGGGTAGCGAGTCTCATGTGACTTCAGCTGTCTCAAGGCATAATCAATCACATGCCCTCGTTGCATCAACACACAACCCAAACCTCTGTGAGAAGCGTCACAATAAACAACAAATCCACCAGTACCTGAGGGGATAGTCAGTATCGGTGCACTGGTCAATCTTTTCTTCAACTCAAGGAAACTGGTCTCACACTCCTCAGACCACACAAACGGAGCATTCTTCTGAGTCAACTGTGTAATCGGTTTGGCAATGCTCGAGAAATCTTTAATGAATCGTCTGTAATATCCTGCCAAACCCAAAAAGCTACGTATTTCTGGTACAGATGTCGGTCTCGGCCAACTGATCACGGCTTCAACCTTGCTAGGATCAACTATTATACCATCTCCGGATATGATATGACCCAGAAATACTACCTGTCTCAACCAGAACTCACATTTCGACAGTTTAGCATACAGTTTCTCAGTTCTCAGAATTCTCAAAACAATCCTCAAATGCTCAGCATGCTCAATCATATTCTTTGAATAAATCAGAATATCATCAATGAATATGATAACAAAATCATCCAAATATTTCTGAAACACACGGTTCATCAAACCCATAAATACAGCTGGAGCGTTAGTCAAACCAAATGGCATGACAATAAACTCGTAGTGTCCATACCTGGTTCTGAACGCTGTCTTCGAGATATCAGAATCCCTGACTCTCAGCTGATGATATCCAGATCTCAAATCGATCTTGGAATATACCGAAGAACCCTGCAACTGATCAAACAAATCATCAATACGAGGCAAGGGATATTTATTCTTTACCGTTGCTTTGTTCAGTTGCCGGTAATCGATACAGAGTCTCATCGAACCGTCTTTCTTTCTCACGAACAGTACTGGAGCACCCCAAGGAGATACACTCGGTCTGATATATCCCTTGGCCAGTAGATCCTCCAACTGTTCTTTCAACTCCTTCAACTCAATCGGTGCCATTCTGTACGGAGCCCTCGAAATCGGAACTGTACCTGGCATCAACTCAATACTGAAGTCTATCTCTCGAATCGGAGGCAATCCCGGAATCTCATCTGGAAAGACGTCAGCAAACTCACACACCACTGGCAAATCCGCCAATGATGGGCTCAATTTCAGTAAATCAACTGAATAGACAAGGAACCCCTCTGCTCCTTTCTGCAATAATCGAGTCATAGATAATACGGATATCAAAGGAATTCTAGCTCTAGAACCCTTACCGTAAAATTTCCACTCTGCAGCCATGTCAGGTCTGAATCTCACAATCTTGTGGAAACAATCAACTGTAGCTCTGTACTTGGTCAGCATATCAATACCGATAATACAGTCAAAATCAGACAACCCAAGTACAATACAGTCTAGCTCAATCTCATGTCCGTCATACTGTAGCACACAAGATCTAACCGAAGTCACGGATATCAAACCTTTCCCCAAAGGAGAAGAAACAGATACTACAGTAGATAGGGACTCAACAGGCAATGCATGCATCAATGCAAATCTCTCAGAAATAAATGTATGCGATGCACCAGTATCAATCAATACATATGCAGGATAACCAGAAATAAAACAGTTACCTGCAACAACGTCATCAGGTGCGTCCTGTGCCTGCTCCTCAGTCAAAGCGAACACCCTGGCCTGCTGTCTAGGAGGCTGGCTCACTGTCTGGCTTCCTCCTGGCCTCTGCTGTGACTGGGTAGATGGTGCTGGCTGGAAAGAATGAACAGCTGAGGGTCGTCTCCCTGTCTGAGCCACTGATCCAGATGACTCTGCTCCCTGGGATCCCTGAGAACCTCTCTGGGGACATACTCTAGCAAAATGTCCCTGCTGTCCGCAAATACGGCAACTGCCAAACACTCCTCGGCACTGCTCTGTGGAATGTCTCCCTCCACACGTGCTGCAATAAGGTCCTGTATAACTTTGGCTCTGACCAGTCTGTCTCGAGCCACTGGAACTGGAAGAACTGCTGCCAGACTTCTTAAACTGTCTTCCTCTGGCTTTCAAATAGTCCTTCTTTCCACCACTGCTGCTACCACTCTCAAATCTGGGAGGGGGTTGCTGTGGTCTCGGTGCTGGGGCAACATATGAAGCTCCTCTCTGTCTCATCAGACCAGCTTCTGCTCCCTTTGCTCTGTTCAGGGCGTCAGCAAAGTTGTTTGGTCGCCCAGTGTTCACCAATGTAAATATCTCCGGATTCAAGCCATTGATGAACTGATCAGCCACCGCTTCTTCATTCTCGGCCACATGTGGAGCAAATCTCAGTAGTGTAGAGAATTTAGACACATATTCCTCAATGTTCAACTGCCCTTGTCTCAGATTCGCAAACTCAGCACCTTTATCCTTTCTGTATGACACAGGGAAGAATCTCTGATAGAATTCGGTTTTGAAGACATTCCAGGTAATAGGCGTACCTCGTTGCTCCAAGGCCCTCTTGGTCTTAATCCACCAGTTCTTGGCAACATCATGCAACTGGTGCCCAATCAGTTTCACTCTCCGCTCATCAGTGTAATCCAAAGACTCAAATAGCATCTCAATATCATCTAGCCAACTCTCGCAATCAACTGAAGTCTCAGTACCCTTCAGAGTCGGTGGATGAAATGACTGAAATCTCTTCAGCAAGGTTTCCATTGGTGTTGCCGTCACATCCATCGGAGTTGCAGAGGTACTGCCCTGTTCTGGGATTCTTCGAGGAGGCATATCTGATTATCAAAAATATTAGTAATCAAATCTGATAATTCTGTCTCAGTCCTCTTCTGATCATCTTACCTTCTGATCAATAATCGGTTCTTATTCATTCTCAATAACATACTTTACCAATCAAATCAGATAATTCAGGTAAACATGTATTTGAAAACAGTAAACATGCTAGCACACAAAAGCAGGAAAGAAAACTCAATCTACCCCGCTCACTAGCTTCTATCTCAGTCTAAGGGATCTATTGCTCTGATACCACCTGTTGTGGGGACCCGGACGCTAATCATCTTCTTCATCGTCATTAGGATAATTGGATCAATGTAATTAATCTGGGTTTACATTTTTTTTTTGTTTATATAGTGCGGAACGTAATGGAATTCAATCTAATATACATATCCGTATAAAAGTACAGGTCTTGTACAACAAACATCAAACTCAAACTAAGGTGTAACAACTAAATTTCAAGTGTTCCAAACCCTATTTACATCAAAGTCCGAAGTCTCCACTCTAATCACGATCTCTCCTCATTTCCTGGACCCTGATCATGTCGCACCTGTTGTCATGTACACATACAAACAAGACAACAGCCGGATAACTCCGGTGAGAATATAATCTCAGTATAAATCAACGAACATGCGATAATATAATCAATATAAAAGCATGCAGTAAATATCAGAAATAAATGTCAAATCTGAAACATGAATCCATATAAAACTGTAAATAAACTCGTGACTCCACGTCTCAGACTAGACTCAATCCTAGTCTAGGGATCCCGGTTTCCAGATGTTGGTATTCCTATATCGACCAACAGTAATAGAAGAAACTCCCAATTCTATCCACGTCGATATAACCATACATCCAGTGTCCTGACCTATCCGTCACAGACTGTGGCCCTATCGCCAATACACTATCTTGTGACATCGTGCAATGTGCCCGTGGCGATCCCGCCACTATCAGGTACTTCTGTCACAAGATTACACATCTAATGCATGCTCCTATAAATCCATAGAACATGCATTTTAATCAAATCAATAAACACAATAATAAAACATCAGAATAAGTATGTGATTTAGGGAAACTCAAGTATGTCCTACTCAAGTCGATTTCCCAATACCACATTGACTTATACCTTTCGTTCGTATTCTCGGTCTGAAGCAATATAAGTTCTGAGCTCAAGACTGTCTCTGTAAATCTGAAATGACATATCGAGAATAATAATATCACCATTCCATTTTCAATTCAATATTGAATCTGATTACTCTGAATTTAATGCAAATCAACGGCATAACGGCACAATCTCGATATCTCCGTCAATACAATAGCAACATATATCAATTACAAACCATAACCCATATCCGTTACAATCTGTAATCAATCCATAATCCGAATCTGTTCAATTTCAATCGATAAAATTAGAAAATCATAAAAATTTCAAAATCAACTTGTTTTTCGATCTCACATCGATTCTACGATGTCTAGTATTCCCAGAACACATAATACTGATCAAATAATAATTCCTCCAATATCATAATTTCAAATGATAACAGAACTCAATAAAACTTACGTCCAGTTGTAGCTCGTGTCGAGAGGAGTACGGTACTGTGTCCGGATCGAAAATCGGATAAACGGATCAACCAAAATCACAATTCTATTGTACGAAGGACTTTGAGAATTCCCGTAGCTTTGCTCGATTCTTTTGCTGGAGAATGAAGGGAAATGAAGCAATTTTATATATCCAAAACACATGGCAAGGACAAGTGTCTACTCAAATTCAATATCGCACTTTAGCCCCTGAATTCTTCACTATTTGCAATTTGGTCCTCATAACTCTTTTTAATTCAATTTCAATCCTATGGAATTGTAAAACCATGGAATATGACTCAACATCCCAAAAAATTCATAAATTAAATAATCTCGGATTAAAATGATAAAATCTCGGGCCTTACACAAAATCTGCACCAAATCTTCGCCAAATATTCGCAGCTAATCAAAGGACACGGACCCTGTGTAGAGATCCGGAGTGGGGTTCTTGTTGACACGACCTTCGTCAATAACATTGGACACGGACCCTGTGTACAGGTCCGTGCTCGGGTCCGTGTAGGCTCTGGATTTCACACGCTCGAGTGTAAGGGACACGGACCCCGTGTACAGGTCCGTGCTCGGGTCCATGTAGGCTCTAACTTTTTCATACTTCAAAAAATAATGGTCTGTACCCTGCCCGACGTATGGTATTGGGAAATCTTCCTCAATTGTTGCTTGAATAATGTTCCAATGACTCCAAATTACCCCCAAAAAAGATCCCATGCTTTCCACGCCTTCCTCGGAGCTTGGGCCTACCATGATCACGTCACTCAAAGTGTTTCCACTCGACTTTGATGGTTCTCTAGAAAGGGTGCTCAAGCTTTGTATTTGTATATCAAACAATCAATTTCAACTTGTAAACAATTGTGATCGACTCACTTAGACTGCGTAGACAAGCAACTTGAAGATAAATATATATTTTTTTTTACTGTGTGAGACACTTTTATATGACTCAAAAAAAAGAATAGAACAAACTACCAAAGAGAAATAATGGTGAATTTTTGGAATTTTTTTTTTGGCTGAGTGCTACTCGAAAATCACCAAGAAACAAAAATCAGAATTTTCGAGAATCACAGATTCACAAAAAAAAACACGAAGAAAGATAAACCAAAACAGATCTTGAAACGAACGAAGAAATAAACAGATTTGAAAATTGAAGAACAAGATACTTCAATTCAATGAACCTAAGCTCTGAAACTAAATGATATGAATCCACGTACGTAAGAAAAGCAAACACGACTATTTGGAATCGTGCCATCAATTCAATAACGTTTAAGGAATTCGTTGTTGTTGTCCTGATATTTTGAAACAAGTATGACATGATTTTCACCTCTAAACTATGAAAAGTTTAGCAACAAATAATCACAAAATAAACAACCCAAACTAGAACGAACCTTCAAAGAAAACGTCTTTGGCAATCTGCGTAAGAATGATCGACAACGCCACAAAGTATGAACTTTGATAAGTTTGATTTTTAACAAAGAAAAAGTTTTAATTGTTTGAAAGAAAATCAAGAACAATGTATTCTAATCAATAAATATCTGAATTGTGTGTCCCGAAATTCGTTCAATATATTTAAATAATCAGAGATATGAAATCTAGTTGCCAATATAATAAAAACACTAAATTAGGAAAAAGATATGCGCCGCGCGAAAATGCGCGCCCCAACTCGCGCATATGCGTGAAAGTTTCTGTCCTTCAGAATTGCGCCGCGAGCATATGCGCGCCCTCTTCCACGCATTTGCGTGGAGTCTTCTGTCCAATATCTTGACCGTCAGTACTTCTCGCGCATATCCGCGCCCCATCTTGGCGCATGTGCGCAAGGCTTCTGTCCTGTTGTGCGATACCTTGTGTTTTGATGTCTTCGGTGGCCCTTCTCTGTCTCGTCCCGGCAAATCTAATGGATCCCATGCTTCTTTCGGAGCTTGGCCGATCATGATCGCATCAAGGAATTTCTTTTGGATAGAAAAAGAGAGATGATAGAACTCGAAGAGGTTCGAGAGACTCTCACAATTGTAGAACCCACGCCTGAAGAGCCAAGAGAGGAGATACAAGCTCCTAGAAGATCCGAGAGAGTCTCGAGACCACCTATGAGGTATGTTCTACTTCTTGAAGAGGGCCATGATGAGCCTAACCATGGATGTGATCCAAGGACCTTCAAGGAAGCGTTATCTGATGCCGATTCATCCAAGTGGTTGAAGCAATGGAATCTGAAATGAATTCCATGCATTCAAACCAAGTGTGGAACCATGTGGATCCACCTGAGGGAACTGTACCCATATGGTGTAAATGGATTTACAAGAGGAAACTTGGGGCGGATGGAAAGGTATTGACCTTCAAGGTGCGATTGGTGGCAAAAGGATATACTCAAAGACAAGGAGTTGACTTTGCGGAAACCTTTTCTCCAGTTGCAATGTTCAAGTCTATAAGGATATTGCTAGCCATAGCTGCATGTTTTGACTATGAGATATGGCAGATGGATGTCAAGACAGCCTTTCTTAATGTGGATATTAAGGAAGAGATTTTCATGTCTCAACCTGAAGGGTTTACATCTATCGGAAGTTAGCATATGGTATGCATACTTCAGAGATCTATTTATGGTCTAAAGCAAACATCTAGGAGTTGGAACCTCAGATTCGATAGTACAATCAAAGAGTTTGGTTTTACTAAGAATCCTGAGGAACTCTGTGTGAATAAGAAGGTCAGTGGGAGTGCTGTGACATTCCTGGGGCTTTATGTTGACATTCTACTCATTAGGAATGATGTAGGAATGTTGCAATCAACTAAAATATGGTTAGCAAGTAAGTTCTCGATGCAGGACTTAGGTGAAGCATCTTTTGTATTGGGAATACAGATCTATAGAGATAGATTAAGAAGATTGCTTGGTCTCACCATGTCCACATACATTGATACCATCGTGAAGCGGTTCTCGATGGATGAGTACAAGAGAGGACATCTACCAATGTGTCATGGCGTGTCCCTATCCAAGTTTATGTCTCCCAAGACTGATGCGGAGATAGCGGCGATGACAAGCATTCCGTATGCATCCGCAATTGGTAGCATCATGTATGGAATGATATCTACACGCACTAAGTGTAGTGAGTAGACATCAATCGAACCCTGGTCTTCCACACTGGAAAGTTTTGAAAGACATCCTCAAGTTTATGAGAAGGACCAATAAGTTGTTCTAGGTCTATGGGGCTGCAGAACTAAAATTGGAAGGCTATACCGACTCTAGCTTCCAAAGCGATATCGATGACTCGAAGTCAACCTCTGGATTTATTTTCATGCTCAATGGTGTTGCTCTCTCTTGGAAGAGTTCCAAACAAGACAGTACTGTGGATTCCATCACTGAGGTTTAATACATTGCTGCATCAGCTGCAGCAAAGGAGGCTGTTTGGATAAGGAATTTCGACTAAGAGATGAGCGTCATTCCTAATGGAGTTGCTCCTGTCCCGGTGTTTTGTGACAACACGGGAGCTAAGGTCTCATCAGAAGTCCAAACATGTATTGAGAAAGTACCACATCCTCCGATAGATTGTGGAAAGAGGAGAAGTGTCGATTGACAAAGTTGGCTCTGCAGATAATGTTGCTGATCCGCTAACTAAGCCTTTACCCGGAGCATTATTCGAGAGACATCGTGAATCGATGGGTTTGAAGCATATGGGTAGTTGGCTCTAGTGCAAGTGGGAGATTGTTAGAAAAGGTGCCGTCGAGCCAATTGTTGGCCGAGGGTTCATGTTGAAACTCTATGTATAAACAATCTTTATTTTATTAATATTTGAAATTATTGTTTTGGCACATCTTTATCTATATACCCATGCTTGTTGCATTGATAAAATCCTTGAATATACAAATAGTAGAAAGAATATGAGATACTCATATGACGAGTATCATGAAACTCAAATTTGCAATAATGTATGTTCTAAACAGTTCATAGTCGATTCAGCCGCCGCTAGGAAGGATATAGGCCGCTCGAGTTTGAGACTAGTATCTGCGATGTGGGTACCATGTTTCATTGGTAGGGGACATTGTGATGTCCGAACATGCAGATAGGTGCTCCTTGTACAGTGCACTGAACAACCCTTCATAAAGGACTTTCCAAGTGGTTCTCACTTATCGAGTGGAATTGTCCTAGTTTATGGTTGTACACCATTAGTCCTTATGACCCGGGACAATATTGAGACTCTATGTGCTAGCATTACACTTTGACTTGTTTACTGACTCTCATGAGATCATCAGGTGGCAAGGTTGGGTGTTTTGGCGAAACATATAGGAGTCGATGCATTGTAGTCGGGGATTCACCGCTTACCTTCGGGTATGGATATCCTATGTGATCTCATGTGTATGTAGTTTGAAATCTCTGATCAGAGTATGGTGGTAATTATGAAAGGGGTTTCATAGATTACATCATCGATGCAACTACGACATGACACATAGTATCGATTCATTGACAACTCTCGATATACCAATGGTTGTCGAATTGGTCGGGATATATGAGATGAAGGGACCGTACTGTACGCTAACCATAATTGAATGGTTCTTGCAGGCACTATCATTTGATACCTAGGGAATCATGTAAGCGATGCTGCTAGGCGTTTAACATGATTGGTTGGGTACTATCAGACTTGAGTTCTGACGTTCTTATTATCAAGGAGTTGATAAATAAGAATGGAGCAATTGGGGTATGCT
>NC_133310.1:11659612-11673246 GCF_012295235.1 Primulina huaijiensis | reverse complement strand
ACTCGACTCATATCTAAGTCTAGGGATCCCGGTGTGAATAAGACGTAACAAGTCTCCCACCTACTCTCCCAATCGGGGTGGCGGTACGTCTTATTCCTAGACTTCGGTCATATCTGTATCGAATGTCTACAATCGGAGATGATCTGCTCCTATGCGTCGATACACCGAACGTCTAGTTTGACAATCTGTCAATGACTCCTATCTCAAATGCTTGAATATAAATCTATAACCAAGACATAATCATCATCAAACATAAATAAGAATCTAGTATGTGATTTTGGGAAACTCGTATCCAGTCTGAATCGAGTCATGTCTTCCCGTGTTCACATGAGTTATACCTTTCGTGTCGAACAATCTTTCGTAGCCGAAGTCTCAAGTTCAAAGTGGCCAATACAAATCTGAAATGGCAATGTATAGATGCATTCTATCAAGACACAACTCAAAGCCACTCATATACTAATCATATTCAATCTCGATAACAATCGACGGCATAACGGCGTAATCTTTCGATACCGGTCAATCCAACATCAATAATCTGTAATGCCCGAGATTTTGATTCCATTAATCTGAGATTATTGATATTTGAATGGATATGATTATAGATGGACCATTCCGGGACCAGATTGGGTGAAGCATGGATTGATGTGTATTTTGGACAGAACTATTGGCGCCCGAGCGGTAGAAAATGACCGCCCGAGCGCCAGTGCATCCTCAGGTAGTTTTTGGACAGAACTTCTGGCGCCCGAGCGGTAGAAAATGACCGCCCGAGCGCCAGTGTGTAACAAGTCAAGCACTCGGGCAGAACATTCCGCGCCCGAGCGGTAATCGGTTACCGCCCGAGCGCCGCCTGAAAGGTGTGAAAAAAAAATAATGACACGTATCATTAACATGCAACTTGATTTTATATATACAAGCTTCTTCATTCAGATTCAGTGGGGAAGAAGGAAACGAGAAGTTCGAAGAAATCCTTACGCCTTTAATCTTCTATATTTGTGAGTTGTGAAAGATCCGTCCGTCCGATTTTCAATCCGACTTCGGTGCTGTGTTCCTATCGCCGCAGGCTTCATACGGACGTAAGTTTTCTTAAGTTTTGATATGATCTGAAATTATGGTATTGTCAGAATCAGATATGATTCATATATGGTGTTCTTGACGTAGTAGAAATCGGATAATCGAAACCGGATTGAAGAACGGATACCGTATAGAATTGTTATGAATTTCAGAGTTGATTTGACTGAGATGTGATATCAGAGTTGTATTATTATTGATTATGAGTTGCGAGAACTGATATCTGTTGATTTGTATTGTTGGGTATATTGAGATTATGCAGTTATGATGTCGAAACAGAATTTGATTTCGTTCTGATTATATCCAATATTGAATTGATTGGTGTATTGATATTGTACTCCTTGATATTTTCATTCCCAGATTGAGTATTGACAGGCCTTGAGTTCGAGACTTCGACATAGTCAGATTGACAGAAAGAAAGGTATAATTCATGTGAACACGGGAAGACATGACTCGATTCAGACTGGATACGAGTTTCCCAAAATCACATACTAGATTCTTAATTATGTTTGATTATGATTATGTCTTGTTATATATTTATATTTCAGCATTTGAGATAGGAGTCATTGACAGATTGTCAAACTAGACGTTCGGTGTATCGACGCATAGGAGCAGATCATCTCCGATTGTAGACATTCGATACAGATATGACCGAAGTCTAGGAATAAGACGTACCGCCACCCCGATTGGGAGAGTAGGTGGGAGACTTGTTACGTCTTATTCACACCGGGATCCCTAGACTTAGATATGAGTCGAGTTAAAGAATAAGAGTCGTATTGTTTTATCTGTACTCACTAATGTGTCATAATTACTGAATCATGTATTATGATTTTGTATTTAATTGCATGACATGCATGTATACCATGTTTTATACTGGGATTTGTTCTCACCGGAGTTTCCGGCTGTTGTTGTGTCTGTATGTTTACATAACGACAGGTGGGGCATGATCAGGGTCGCGAGCAAGATGAGAGATCAAGATATTGTGGTGATTTCGGGCATAGCAGATTACTAGTCGTTTTGTACTTGACGTGTACTGGATTTCTGAACACTACTATATGATTGTTCTAAAACAGACTTGTATGTACATTATGTTTGTTTAATCGAATAAAGAATAGTTTCATGCTTCATTTATACAATTGATTTAATGTTAAAAGCAAAATTTTGACCCACATTTCTAGCAAAGATCCAACTAAACCCCAAACGAATTGAGTTAGAGCCCGGGTCCCCACAACATAATCTATAACCAACAACTCATAATTCTCATCATAGCAACATCTACTACACTGAAATCTGTATATACTCAAGTCAAGACGTGCGAGAATTTCATATAAAATGCATACGATATCATTTCTTCGATTCGGTTGCGAATAAACGTTCTCCGATATTACAAGAACACATAGTCTAGTGTAATTCACAATTTCTCCAACATCAATATCTCAAATCATACAAGAACATAATAATACTTACATCCCCTTGAAGCTAGTAATGAGAGGAACACGAATCTAGCCTCGGATTCAAATTCGGTTAGCCGGATCTTGCAAAACCGAGTACTGAAGAAGAATGACTTTGGAAACATATATATTGCATGTAAAGTACACAAGGCTTATTCTTTAGTCTGCACGTCTCGCGCATATGCGCGACCTCAACCGGCGCATATGCGCGAGACCTACTGTCTCGGCACTTAACAATTTTATCTGCTGGCGCATATGCGCGCCCCTTCTCGGCGAATATGCGCCCACTTCTCTGGACATCTCGCTCATATGCGCGCCTCTTGTCGCCCATATGTGTGAGACCTTCGTCTCATCATCTCTTGGACTCACTCAGCTCGCGCATATGCGCGCCCACCAGCCGCTCATATGCGCGAGACCTTCGGGGCTCACACAAAATCTTTGCACATAATTACAACTCAATAACTCCAATCCAAATTCGACGTGCTCTATCTATAATCATATCAATGAATCAATAAACCGGCTCAGATTAACAGGATAAAAATCTCAGGCATTACATTTCTCCCCCTCTAAGATATGATTTCGTCCCCGAAATTTCAGGCAATCAATCAAAGCGGGTATAAAAGCAAGATAATCAAGACTGAATAAATACTCACATCATACAAATAGTTCTGGATATTTCTGTCTCATCTCTGATTCTGTTTCCCAAGTCGCTTCTTCAATACCATGACGACTCCACTGAATCTTCACAAGTGGAATGGTTTTCGTTCTGAGCTGTTTCTCTTTACGATCGAGAATCTGTATCGACTTTTTGAGGTAACTCAAAGTCGGATCTAGCTCTGCTTCTTCAGGCTGAATAACATGAGAACTATCTAGCTCTACTTCTTCAGGCTGAATAACATGAGAACTATCTAGCATATATCTACGCAACATCGATACATGGAAGACGTCATGTATCCCAGATAGAGAAGGCGGAATGGCGAGGCGATAGGCACGATCTCCTATCTTCTCGAGAATCTCGTATGGACCGATGTATCGCGGAGACAATTTCCCACGTTTGCCAAATCTGACAACGCCTCTGAAAGGAGAAATCTTCAACTCTGTCTCCCTGTTCAAATACTAACGGTCGACGTCTAATGTTCGCGTACTTTGCTTGTCTATCCTGCGCTGTCTTCATTCTCTTCTGAATGATCTTTACCTTCTCTGTTATTACACGGATCATATCTGGCCCTAAGTATTGTACCTCGGAGATGTCATCCCAGTACAACGGAGATCTACACTTCTTTCCGTATAATGCCTCAAACGGTGCCATCTCGATGCTAGTCTGGTAGCTGTTGTTGTACGAGAATTCACAAAGAGCTAGTGAATCTTGCCAACTAGTACCAAAATCTAGTACTACAGCTCTCAGCATATCTTCTAAAGTCTGGATAGTCCGCTCTGACTGTCCGTCTGTCTGGGGATGGTAAGCAGTACTCAAGTGTAATGTCGTACCTAAAGCCTGCTGCAAACTGTGCCAGAAATGTGAAGTCAATCGTGGATCACGATCTGATACGATCGACTTCGACACACCATGTAATCTGACAACCTCTCTGACATATATATCTGCCATCTGATCATATATGTACGTCATCTTGTACGGAATGAAGCATGCGGATTTGGTCAATCTATCTATCACAACCCAAATAGCATCGCAGCCTCGGGATGATCGTGGTAACTTCGTGACGAAATCCATGGAAATGTGATCCCATTTCCATTCAGGAATAGCTAAACTCTGAATTAACCCTCCGGGCTTCTTCCTCTCGGCCTTCACCTGTTGGCAATTCAAGCACTTAGACACAAACTCTGCAATATCTGTCTTCATCTGTTTCCACCAGAATTGTGTTTTGAGATCATTGTACATCTTCCTACCACCAGGATGAATACTGAACCGACTACAGTGCGCTACTGAAAATATCTGGTGTTTCAAATCTGAAATATCTGGCACTACAAGACGGTTATTCACGTACAAAGCCTGATAACGTACCTGGTACTCAGAAATATGTACTGATCTGACCATATCAATCGACTTCTGAACACTCTGATCTGTTCTTTGTGCCTCTTTGATGCGAACAATCAATTCTGGTTCACACTGAATAGTGGCAAGTCGCAACGGCCTACTATCTGTATCAAATGCTAATCCAGAAACGCAACAATCTTCTATCATATTTGAAACACCTATTGTCGACAAAGATAAGGAACATACCTTTCGACTCAAAGCATCCGCTGCTGCATTCGACATCCCTGGATAATACTTGATCTCGCAATCAAAGTCTTTCAGCAGATCAAGCCATCGTCGCTGTCTCATATTCAACTCTGACTGAGAAAACAGATACTTCAGGTTTTTGTGATCAGAGTAGATCTCAAATTTCTCGCCATACAGATAGTGTCGTCATATCTTCAGTGCAAAAACGATACCCGCCAATTCAAGATCATGAATTGGGTATCGAGTCTCATATGGCTTCAGCTGTCTCGAAGCGTATGCAATAACATGCTGTCGCTGCATAAGAACACATCCTATCCCTCTGTGAGATGCATCGCAATATACAACGAAATCACCTGTACCTGAAGGTATCGTCAACACTGGAGCACTGGTTAGTCGTCTCTTCAACTCTAAGAAACCAGACTCACAATCTTCAGACCACACAAATGGAGCATTCTTCTGTGTCAACTGGTAATCGGTTTCGCAATACTGGAGAAATCTTTAATAAATCGTCAATAGTAACCTGCTCAACCCATGAAACTGCGTATCTCTGGCACAGAAGTCGGTCCCGGCCAACTGATCACAGCTTCCACTTTACTCGGATCAACAGAAATACCGTCTCCAGATATGATATGACCCAAGAAGACAACCTGTCTCAGCCAGAACTCACACTTTGACAGTTTAGCATACAGTTGCTCATTTCTTAACGTCTGCAGCACAATTCTCAAATGCTCAGCATGATCAGTCTCATTTCTTGAGTAAACCAAAATATCATCTATATAAACAATCACAAACTCATCCAGATACCTCTGAAAGACACGGTTCATCAGACTCATAAACACCGCTGGCGCATTCGTTAAACCAAAAGGCATGACAATAAACTCAGAATGTCCATACCTGGTTCGGAATGCTGCCTTCGGTATATCAACATCTCTAACGCTCAGCTGGTGATAGCCAGATCTCAGATCGATCTTGGAATAGACAGAGGATCCCTGCAATTGATCAAACAAATCGTCGATGCGAGGCAGTGGGTACTTGTTCTTTACTGTTGCCTTGTTCAGTTGCCGGTAATCGATACACATTCTCATCGAACCGTCTTTCTTTCGCACGAATAACACTGGTGCGCCCCAAGGAGATACACTCGATCTGATATATCCCTTGGCCAACAAATCTTCAAGTTGTTCTTTCAATTCTTTCAACTCGATCGGTGTCATTCTATAAGGAGCTCGAGAAATAGGAACTTTACCTGGTACTAGGTCGATGCTAAAATCTACCTCTCTGACTGGAGGTAATCCCGGAATCTCATCAGGGAACACATCTGCAAACTCGCAAACCACTGGCATATCTGCCATGGTAGGACTCGATTTCAGTAGATCTACTGAATATACAAGGAACCCCTCTGCTCCTTTCTGTAACAATCTACTCATAGTCAGAGCAGATTCTAAGGGAATCCGAGATCTGGAACCCTTACCGTAGAATTTCCATTCGTTAGCCATCTTTGGTCTGAATCTAACAATCTTCTGGAAACAATCTACAGTGGCTCTGTGTTTGGTTAACATATCGATACCGACAATACAATCAAAATCAGCTAAACCAAGCACAATGCAATCTAAATCAATCTCGTGACCCTCAAACTGTAGTATACAATGCCTAACTGAAGTCACAGATACAAGACCACTGCCCAACGGAGAAGAAATAGCCACTACAGCAGACAAGGACTCGACAGGTAAAGCATGCATCAACGAAAAACGCCCAGATATAAAAGTATGAGATGCACCGGTGTCTATCAACACATAAGCAGGATAACCGCAAAGAAAACAGTTACCTGCAATCACATCATCTGGCGCATCTTGGGCCTGCTCTTCTGTCAGTGCAAATAATCGAGCCTGCTGTCTGGGAGGTTGCCTCACTGTCTGGCCACCTCTGGCTCGGGATTGGTTTTGTGCAGGTGGCGGCTGAAAGGAGTGAACAGATGAAGCTTGCCTCTCAGGCTGAGCTACTGAGCCAGACGCTACTACACTCTGTGTTTGCTGTGCCCCTCTCTGTGGACAGACCCTGGCAAAGTGTCCCTGCTGTCTACAGATATTACATCGGCCCGTCACACCTTGACACTGCTCTGTCGCATGTCTGCCTCCACAAGAACTGCAATAAACACCTGTATACTCTAAACTCTGGCCAGGACCTCTCTGTCGTGACCCACTGGAGCTCGACGAACTGCTCCCTGATCTCTTAAACTGTCTACCTCTCGCTTTCAGAAAATCTTTCTTGCCACTACTACTGCTTCCACTATCAAATCGAGGAGGAGGTGGTGGAAACTGGGCGGCGGGCTGTGGCGGTCTCTGACTCTGAGCACTATATGAAGCTCCTCGCTGTCGAATCAATCCCGCCTCGGCTCCTTTCGCTCTGTTCAGTGCATCAGAAAAAGTGTTGGGTCGTCCCGTGTTCACCAAAGTAAAGACGTCAGGGTTTAAGCCATTGATGAACTGATCAGCGACCGCTTCATCACTTCCTGCTACATGTGGCGCAAATCGGAGCAAGGAAGAAAACTTGGCAACATATTCTTCAATGTTCCACTGCCCCTGTCGTAAGTTTGCAAATTCTGCCCCTTTGTCTTTTCGATACGACACTGGAAAGAAACGTTGATAAAACTCATCTTTAAATACCTTCCAAGTAATATCGATACCTCGATGCTCCAATGCTCTTTTCGTGGTAAGCCACCAACTCTTCGCCACTTCTTTCAACTGATGCCATATTAATTTCACTCTTCTTTCATCTGTATAGGCAAGAGATTCAAACAGCATCTCTATATCGTCTAGCCAACTCTCACAATCCACTGCAGTCTCAGTACCCTTCAAGGTCGGAGGATGAAATGACTGAAACCTCTTCAATAAAGTCTCCATCGGTGTTGCAGTAATGTCCATCTGAGTAACTGACGTACTACGCTGTTCTGGCACTTGACCTGCGGCTGGTTGTGGTATTCTTCAAGGAGGCATATCTAATTATCAAACGGATTAGTACACAATCTATACAATCTGTATCTGCCCTCCTCTGATCATATACCTCTGATCCAGAATCGGTTCTGATTCAGTCTTTGCAATTAGATGCTGAAATCAACTCAGATAACAATACAACAGATAATAGTGAAAGCAATAAATCATGACGTGTGCTAGCATGATATAAGCAAGGAAGACGACTCGATGTACCCCGCTCACTCTCTTCTATCTCAGTCTATATATAACCTACTGCTCTGATACCACCTGTTGTGTGGACCCGGGCTCTAACTCAATTCGTTTGGGGATTAGTTGGATCTTTGCTAGAAATGTGGGTCAAAATTTTGTTTTTAACATTAAACCAATTGTATAAATGAAGCATGAAACTATTCTTTATTTGATTAAACAAACATAATGTACATACAAGTCTGTTTTAGTACAATCATATACTAGTGTTCAGAAATCCAGTACACGTCAAGTACAAAACGACTAGTAATCTGCTATGCCCGAAATCACCACAATATCTTGATCTCTCATCTTGCTCGCGACCCTGATCCTGCCCCACCTGTCGTTATGTACACATACAGACACAACAACAGCCGGAAACTCCGGTGAGAACAAATCCCAGTATAAAACATGGTACACATGCATGTCATGCAATTAAATACAAAATCATAATACATGATTCAGTAATTATGACACATTAGTGAGTACAGATAAAACAATACGACTCTTATTCTTTAACTCGACTCATATCTAAGTCTAGGGATCCCGGTGTGAATAAGACGTAACAAGTCTCCCACCTACTCTCCCAATCGGGGTGGCGGTACGTCTTATTCCTAGACTTCGGTCATATCTGTATCGAATGTCTACAATCGGAGATGATCTGCTCCTATGCGTCGATACACCGAACGTCTAGTTTGACAATCTGTCAATGACTCCTATCTCAAATGCTTGAATATAAATCTATAAACAAGACATAATCATAATCAAACATAATTAAGAATCTAGTATGTGATTTTGGGAAACTCGTATCCAGTCTGAATCGAGTCATGTCTTCCCGTGTTCACATGAATTATACCTTTCGTGTCGAACAATCTTTCGTAGCCGAAGTCTCAAGTTCAAAGTGGCCAATACAAATCTGAAATGGCAATGTATAGATGCATTCTATCAAGACACAACTCAAAGCCACTCATATACTAATCATATTCAATCTCGATAACAATCGACGACATAACGGTGTAATCTTTCGATACCAGTCAATCCAACATCAATAATGTATAACCAACAACTCATAATTCTCATCATAGCAACATCTACTATACTGAAATCTGTATATACTCAAGTCAAGACATGCGGGAATTTCATATAAAATGCATACGATATCATTTCTTCGATTCGGTTGCGAATAAACGTTCTCCGATATCACAAGAACACATAGTCTAGTGTAATTCACAATTTCCCCAACATCAATATCTCAAATCATACAAGAACATAATAATACTTACATCCTCTTGAAGCTAGTAATGAGAGGAACACGAATCTAGCCTCGGATTCAAATTCGGTTAGCCGGATCTTGCAAAACCGAGTGTTGAAGATGAAAATGTTGAAGGATTTCTCAGAGTTCCTCGGATGCAATTCTGAAGAAGAATGACTTTGGAAACATATATATTGCATGTAAAGTACACATGGCTTATTCTTTAGTCTGCACGTCTCGCGCATATACGCGACCTCAACCGGCGCATATGCGCGAGACCTACTGTCTCGGCACTTAACAATTTTATCTGCTGGCGCATATGCGCGCCCCTTCTCGGCGCATATGCGCCCACTTCTCTGGACATCTCGCGCATATGCGCGCCTCTTGTCGCGCATATGCGCGAGACCTTCGTCTCAGCATCTCTTGGACTTACTCAGCTCGCGTATATGCGCACCCACCAGCCGCGCATATGCGCGAGACCTTCGGGTCTCACACAAAATCTTTGCACATAATTACAACTCAATAACTCCAATCCAAATTCGACGTGCTCTATCTATAATCATATCAATGAATCAATAAACCGGCTCAGATTAACAGGATAAAAATCTCGGGCATTACATCAAGTGTTGAATTAATTAAATAACATTGGGCATTGTAGAGCCCAATTAGAAATAATTATTAAACTAGTGGGCTTGAGTAAAATCAAGTAGAGTTTAATTGGTCTCAAATATGTTTGAAACATTTAAATAAAAGTTCATGGGCCTTTTAATTATTACAAGCCCAAACAAACTGCATGCTTGGGAGGTGAAGGATTGGAGGCAACTTTTGAGTATGAAACTTTTTCCTTCAATTTTTTTCCACAACCAAGAAAGTTCTCTCCTCCTTTTTCTCAACCCCTTGGCCGAAATTTGAGGATTCATTCTCCTTCAATTTTCTTCTTCAATTTGTTGAGGAAATCATACTCTTCTCAAAGAAAATGCCTTACATTTTTCTAGGTGAAGTATAAGGTGGATTTAGCTTGTTGGTGGTGGGCTTGATTTGAGCAAGGAGCGCTCAAAGGAGGCTTGAAGATTTGTCTTGCCATTCAAGAGCTAAGGTGTTTACATCTTAGTTGGAGCCATCATCAATCTCTTGAGATTGATAGGTAATTTTCTAAAACACCCTATGAATGTCATATTGTGTTTTTCGTATTTACTACACACTATAGGATTGAGGTGTTCGATTTTTGCCCTTGAAAAATTATTGTGAAACTTTCGTTGCGCATTCGGGCACCTTAATCGATCCCCTTTCACCATTCCATTGGGGCGAGGAGCAAGAGAAGTCTTTTAATATGATTAAGCAAAAATTAGTTAATTCTCCTTTACTTGTTTTGTCTGACTTTGCTAATACTTTTGAAATTGAATGTGATGCTTCAGGTGTAGGTATTGGTGGAGTGTTTATGCAAGGAGGACGGCCAGTGGCGTACTTTAGTGAGAAGCTCAATGGAGCAGCGCTGAACTATCCTATGTTCGACAAGGAGTTGTACGCACTTGTGAGGACGCTAGAGACGTGGCAGCACTACTTGAGGCCTAGGGAGTTTGTGATTCATACGGATCATGAATCCTTAAAGCACCTTAAGGGACAACAGCTGAACAAGCTGCATGCCAAGTGGGTGGTATTCACAGAGACATTTCCCTACATCATCAAGTACAAACAAGGTAAGGAAAATGTAGTGGCCGACGCACAATCACGAAGGTACATACTTTTCTCTACCGTGGAGTCTAAAATTTTGGGGTTTCATCATGTCAAGGAGTTGTATGTGCTAGACGAGGATTTTAAGAGAGTATTTGAAACATGTATGCATGGTTCACATGACAAATTTTATTTGCATCATGGGTTCTTATTTAGAGAAGATAGGTTGTGCATTCCTAAATCTTCAATTCGTGAATTACTTGTTAGGAAGGCACATGGGGGCGGTTTGATGGGACATTTTGGTGTGGCAAAAACCTTGAGTGCTTTGCATGAACATTTTTATTGGGCACATATGAAACATGAAGTTGAGCGTGTGTCTAGGACGTAACCACATGGATTGTATACACCACTTCCTGTCCCTAGTGAACCTTGGGTCAATATTTCTACGGATTTGGTTTTGGGGTTGCCTAGGACTAGGAAGGGGAGGGATTCAATATTTGTTATTGTTGATAGATTTTCTAAAATGACACATTTTATTACTTGTCACAAAACTGAAAATGCATCTAACATTGCGGATTTGTTCTTTAGAGAAGTCGTTAGGTTGCATGGCTTGCCTAGAACTATTGTTTCTGATCGTGATGTTAAGTTCTTGAGTTACTTTTGGAAAACATTGTGGGCTAAACTTGGCTCAAAATTTTTGTTTTCTACCACGTGTCATCCTCAGACGGATGGACAAACTGAAGTGGTTAACAAAACTTTAGGAACACTTTTGCGTGCTATTCTTAAAAAGAATTTAAAGAATTGGGAAGAATTTTTACCATTTGTTGAGTTTGTTTATAATCGTAGCATGCATTCTACTACTAGTTACTCGCCATTTGAGATTGTGTATGGTTTTAATCCTTTAACTCCGTTGGATTTGATGTCTTTACCTGTGAGTGAAAGGTTAAATATGGATAGCAAGAAGGCTGAATTTGTTAGGAGTTTGCATGAAAAGGTCAAGGCCAATATTGTAAAGAAGAATGAATAATACACAAAGCAAGGCAACAAGGGGAAAAAAAGGTGGTATTTGAGAAAGGTGATTGTGTGTGGCTACACTTGAGGAAGGAAAGGTTTCTTGAGAAGAGACGTTCGAAGCTATTACCTTGGGGTGATGGACCATTTCAAGTCCTCGAATGGATCAAGACACATTATTATTATTGAGTTTATCAAACTTTGAGTTCTTCTCTCAAACTTTTTTCAAAGCTTTGCTTTGTAATCAAAAATAAACTTATAAAAGTTTTAACTTTGTGGCGTTTGTCGATCGTTCTTGTGCGGATTGTCAAGGGCTTGTTCTTTGAAGGTTCGTTATAAATTCGGTTGTTTATTTCCCGTGGTTATTTGTTGCTAAACTTTTCATAGTTTAGAGGTGAAAATCACACACTCACTTGATTCAAAAGATCGGGACAACACATCGATCCTTGCTCGTTATTGATAGAGAGCGCGATTCGATTTTAATCGTGTTTGCTATTTATTCGTACGAGGATTCGTATCATTTGGTATCAGAGCTTTTGGTTGATTGAATTCAAGTAAGTTTATCCTTCGTTCTATTATCAGATCTAATTATCCTTTAGTTCCGCTTTCAGATCTATTTTGTTCTATCATTCTTCGTCGTTCGTGAATCTGTGATACACGAAATTTTGTGTCTTATTTATTTTTCTTTGAATTTTCAGAATTCTTAGAGAGAGAGACAAAAAAAAAAGTATACCAAAAATCCGAAAATTCACCATTATTTCTTTTTTGTATTTTGTTCTATTCCTTTTGTGAGTCATATATAAGTGTCTTACACAATCAAAAAAAAATTATTTACCTTCAAATTGCTTGTCTACGCAGTCTAAGTGAGTTGATCACAATTGTTCACAAGTTGAACTTGATTGTTTGATATTCAAATACAAAGCTTGAATGCACTTTCGAGAGAAACATCAAATTCGAGTGGAAACATTTGAGTGTGAGTGCTATTTCTTTGGAGTGACTAGTGAGTAGTTGTTGTGAGCAAAAAAAAAATACGAGGGGAGAGACGAGTGATCTTCTTTGGAGTGATCGTGAGAATTTTGGGTGAGGCATATTTTGTTTTCTACTAACGTTTTCTTGCAGGTACAAATCTGAAATTTAATGGAGAGGGAGGTAGGAGACAATTCTAACCAAGGGTTGTCTAAGGTCAAAATAGAGGCGTTGTTTGGGCATTTCTCCAGGATGATGAGGGTGGAGTTGGAGCCGTTACACGAGAGGATGAGTAGGCTTGAAGTTAGTGCTAGTGGAGGTAAATCTAAGCCTAAGGATTTGGGTAGAGGAGAAGAAGATGAAGAGTAAGATTTGGGAGGAGATGAGGAGAGCCAAAATGAAAATTGGGGTAGGAATGGAAGAGGTAGAGGATTTGGTAGAGGAGGGAGAGAAGCCACACGGGGTAGATACAATGACGGGAATAGGGAGGATGGTAATATGGGTAGTATTAAGATGAAGATTCCTTCGTTCCATGGGAAATCTGACCCGGAGGCATACTTAGAATGGGAAAAGATGGTAGACTTTGTGTTTGAATGTCACCACTACTCCGAACAAAAGAAGGTTAGGTTGGCGGTGGTGGAATTTCTAGACTATGCTCTCATTTGGTGGGATCAATTAGTGACCACTAGGAGGAGGTATAATGAGAGACCCATTGAAACTTGGGATGAGATGAAGAGGGTCATGAGGAAGAGGTTTGTGCCCAA
>NC_133310.1:11639346-11657997 GCF_012295235.1 Primulina huaijiensis | reverse complement strand
ATTAAATCATATTGAGTCTTGTAGAGCTCAATTTAATTAATTATTTAAATAGTGGGACTTGAGTAAATTCAAGTAATGTTTAATTAGTCTCAAATATGTTTGAGATAATTAAAAATAAGTCCATGGATTTTTAATTGTTAAAAATCAAATAAAACTTGCATGCATGGGAGGTGAAAGGTTGGGAGACAACTTTTTGTATAACCAAGGCTTTGCATGCAACTTTTTTACTTTAACTTTTCCCACAACCAAAAAAATGTCTCTCCTTCTCTCCTAGCATGAATAGTGGCCGAAAATACTATTCATTCTCTCCATTTTTTTNGTGGGCTTTATTTTAGAGCAAGGAGTGCTCTTTGGAAGCTTGTAGAAGTTCTTGCCATACAAGAGCTAAGGTGTTTACACCTTAGTTGGAGCCATCATCAACCTCAAGAGGTTGATAGGTATTTTTCTAAATACACTATGTATAGTTTGTGTTTTTTTCGTATTTGCTACACCAAGATATGGAGGTGGCCGAAATTTTTACATAAAAATTTGATTTTTAAACTTCCGTTGCGCTTCCGGTCACCGTAACCGATCCCCTTTCAATGATTAGGGCAAATATTGAGGAAGATAGTGAGGCGACGATGGCTCGTTTTCTTTGTGGTTTGAACAGGGAGATTCAAGATCAAGTGGAGCTTCGCCACTACTTGGATCTAGACGAAATGGTGCAAATGGCCATAAAAGTGGAGCAACAACTCAAGAGGCGTGGAGTTTGCCGCACCAATCAAACCGGGGGTTCAACATCTTCTTGGCGACCAAATGTGGCAAAACGTGATGAAAATAAGGTGGTGATCAAGACCAAGGTTGAGACCAAACAAAAGGCGCCTAAACAAGGAGTGCAAGGTAAATCTGAAACTCCTTCTAATCGATCTAGGGATGTTAAATGTTTTAGGTGTCAAGGGTTAGGGCATATTTCTAGTGAATGTCCTAATAAAAGGGTAATGATTTTAAATGACTATGGTGAGTATGAATCTCATTGTGAGGGTGATGATGATGATGATGAGATGCCTGCATTAGAGGATCCTGGCGAAGGTTATGAGGCGGTTGTAGGTGAAGCATTGGTGACTAGGCGAATCATGAGTGCCCAAGTCAAGGAGGAGGAGAATAACCAACAAGAGAACTTGTTCCATACTAGGTGTTTTGTAAATCAAAAAGTTTGCAATCGCAGCATAGATGGGGGGAGTTGTACTAATGTGGCAAGTGTTGAGATGGTAGAAAAATTGGGTTTACCTACATTAAAGCATCCTCAACCATATAGGCTTCGATGGTTGAATGATTGTGCGGAGGTGAAGGTTACAAAACAAGTGCTAGTGCCTTTTGCTATTGGGAAGTATGTGGATGAGATCTTGTGTGATGTGGTACCCATGCATGCATGTCATATCTTGTTGGGTAGAACTTGGGAATATGATAGGAGGGTGACACATGATGGGTTCAAAAATATGTACTCCGTTGTATTGAAGAAAGAAACCATTGTATTACTTCCTTTGTCCCCGAAGCAAGTGTTGGAGGACCATTTGAAAAAAAAGAAGAGAGATGAGGCCGAAAAAAAGAGTGAACTAAAAAGTGAGATGGTCTTTGAGAATAAAAATGAAATAGCTGAAAAAAGAGTGATCAAAAGAGTGAGACGGCCATACAAAAGAAAAATGAGAGGAAAGAAAATGAGAGGAAAGAGGCCAAAAAGAAATCATATATGGCCCAAAAAAGTGAGTTGAAGCAATTGATGCACACACATGAACCACTTGTGTTGATTCTTTATAAAGAGATCCTCTTTAACACAAGTGATATAGTCGGGACCCTTCCGAGCATTGTTGTTTCACTTTTGCAGGAATTTGAAGATTTATTTCCGGAAGAGTTACCTCAAGGCTTACCACCATTGAGGGGAATCGAGCACCAAATCGATTTCGTGCCTGGGAGTGCATTGCCAAATCGTCCCGCCTATAGGAGCAACCCGGAGGAGACTAAGGAGCTTCAACGGCAGGTAAGTGAGTTGTTAGATAAGGGTTTTGTGCGTGAGTCCATGTCCCCTTGTGCTGTGCCTGTTTTATTAGTTCCTAAGAAAGATGGCTCATGGCGTATGTGTGTGGATTGTAGGGCAATCAATAACATAACCATTAAGTATAGGCATCCCATACCTAGACTAGATGATATGTTAGATGAATTGCATGGTGCTTGTATCTTTAGCAAAATTGATTTGAAGAGTGGCTATCATCAAATTAGGATGAGGGAAGGTGATGAGTGGAAAACTGCTTTTAAAACCAAGTATGGGTTGTATGAGTGGATGGTCATGCCTTTTGGCTTAACTAATGCTCCTAGCACCTTTATGAGGTTAATGAATCATGTCTTGCGTGCACATATAGGAAAATTTGTTGTTGTCTACTTTGATGATATCCTAGTGTATAGCAAGAATCTACAAGAGCATGTACACCACTTGAGACTTGTGCTAATCTCACTACGGGCTGAAAGTTTATATGCTAACCTTAAGAAGTGTGATTTTTGTACAAACAAACTTGTCTTTCTTGGCTTTGTTGTAAGTTCACAGGGGATACAAGTTGATGAAGACAAGGTAAGTGCTATTCGGGATTGGCCAACGCCTACTACTGTTGGCCAAGTTCGAAGTTTTCATGGTCTTGCAAGCTTTTATAGGAGGTTTGTAAAAGATTTCAGCACCTTGGCCGCGCCGATGACGGCAGTAATAAAAAAGAACGTCCCATTCCATTGGGGCGAGGAGCAAGAGAAGTCTTTTAATACTATTAAGCAAAAATTAATTAATGCTCCTTTACTTGTTTTGCCTGACTTTGCTAATACGTTTGAAATTGAATGTGATGCTTCAGGTATAGGTATTGGCGGAGTTTTGATGCAAGGAGGGCGGCCAGTGGCATACTTTAGTGAGAAGCTCAATGGAGCCGCCTTGAACTATCCCACGTATGACAAGGAGTTATACGCGCTTGTGAGGACTCTAGAGACGTGGCAGCACTACTTGAGGCCTAAGGAATTTGTGATTCATTCGGATCATGAGTCCCTAAAACACCTCAAGGGGCAACATAAGTTGAACAAGCGGCATGCAAAGTGGGTGGCATTCATTGAAACGTTCCCATACATCATCAAGTACAAACAAGGTAAGGAAAGTGTAGTGGCTAACGCACTATCACGGAGGTACGTACTAATTTCTACCTCGGAGTCTAAAATTTTTGAGTTTGAGCATGTGAAAGAATTATATGTATTAGATGAGGATTTTAAGGAAGTATTTGAAACTTGTATGCATGGTCCACATGAAAAATTCTATTTGCATAATGGTTTCTTGTTTAGAGGAGATAGGTTGTGCATCCCTAAATCATCCATTCGTGAATTACTTGTTAGGGAAGCACATGGGGGTGGTTTGATGGGACAGTTTGGTGTGGCAAAAACCTTGAATGCTTTGCATGAACATTTTTATTGGCCACATATGAAGCGTGATGTTGAGCGAGTTTGTAATAAGTGCATAACTTGTAGGCAAGCTAAGTCTAGGACACAACCACATGGATTGTATACACCACTTCCTGTTCCTAGTGAACCTTGGATTGACATTTCTATGGACTTTGTTTTGGGGTTGCCTAGGACTAAGAAGGGGAGGGATTCGATATTTGTTGTTGTTGATAGATTTTCTAAGATGGCACATTTTATTGCTTGTCACAAAACTGATGATGCCTCTCACATTGCGGATTTGTTTTTTAGAGAAGTCGTTAGGTTGCATGGCATGCCTAGGACTATTGTTTCTGACCGTGATGTTAAGTTTTTTAGTTACTTTTGATAAACTTTGTGGGCTAAACTTGGCACAAAATTGTTGTTTTCTACTGCATGTCATCCTCAAACGGATGGACGGACTGAAATTGTTAATAGAAATTTAGGGACACTTTTGCGTGCTATTCTTAAGAACTTCCTAAAGAATTGGGAAGATTGTTTATCATTTGTTGAGTTTGCTTATAATCGTTGTGTGCATTCTACCACAAATTATTCGCCATTTGAAATTGTATATGGTTTTAATCCTTTGACTCCGTTGGATTTGATGTCTTTATCTATGAGTGAAAGGTTGAACATGGACGGCAAAAAGAAGGCTAAATTTGTTAGGGGATTGCATGAAAAGGTCAAGGCTAACATTGAGAAGAAAAATGAGCAATATGCCAAGCAAGCCAACAAAGGGAAGAAGAAGGTGATATTTGAGAAGGGAGATAGGGTGTGGCTCCACTTGCGGAAGGAAAGGTTCCCTGAGAAACGTCGTTCAAAGCTACTACCGAGGGGTGATGGACCATTTCAAGTCCTCAAGAGGATCAATGACAACGCCTACAAACTTGATCTACCAGGTGAGTATAACGTCAGTTCAACTTTTAATGTTAGTGATCTTTCTTTGTTTGATGTAGGTGATGAGCGAGATTTGAGGACAAATCCTTTTCAAGAAGAGGAGGATGATGCGAACACGAATGGTCAAGCTCCAAGGAAAGCATGGGATCCTTTAGAGTGTCCGGAGGGACCAATCACGAGAGGACGGCTAAAGAAATTCAAAGAGGCACTACAAGGCTTATGAATAATGAAGAAGGACTTACAAGCAAGGTGCAGAGTGCTGAAGGGTTCGTGATGCATGGGAGTAAGTTTGGGAGGCATAAGAACACCATTCAAGTGATGAATGAAGAAAACGCCCAGAATGCTCCGCGCCCGAGCTGTAAAATACTACCGCCCGAGCGCCAAACGTACTGCCCAAGAGTTGATTTCCAGAACAGTCGGCGCCCGAGCGGGCATTTTCTACTGCCCGAGCGCGAATAGTCCAGAACCCTTGGCGCTCGAGCAGTAATATCCTACCGCCTGAGCGCGAGTCAGATGCGAGAAAATCTTTAGTTTCCGAGTTAGAGTTTAATTGATCTTGGTAACTTTATTTTGAGAATCTTTAGATTGTACACAATATTATGGACGAAAGTTTGAGGACAAGACACATTATTATTATTGAGTTTATCAAACTTTGAGTTCTTCTCTCAAACTTTTTTTCAAACTTATCAAAGTTTTAACTTTGTGGCGTTTGTCGATCGTTCTTGTGCGGATTGTCAAGGGCTTGTTCTTTGAAGGTTCGTTATAAATTCGGTTGTTTATATTTCGTGGTTATTTGTTGCTAAACTTTTAATAGTTTAGAGGTGAAAATCACACACACACTATATTCAAAATATCGGGACAACACATCGATCATTGCTCGTTATTGAATAGAGGGGGCGATTTGATTTTAATCGTGTTTGCTATTTATTCGTACGAGGATTCGTATCAAAACTTTTGAGTCTTTCTCTCAAAACTTTTCAAGGCATAGCTTTGTTTCAAAATCAAACTTATCAAAGTTTTTAACTTTGTGGCGTTTGTCGATCGTTTCTTACGCGGATTGTCAAAGACGAGTTCTTTGAAGGTTCGTTCGAGATTTCGGTTGTTTTTTTTTGTGCTTGTTTATTACTAAACCACATAGTTTAGGGGTGAAGATCATGTAATTGCTTGAATCAAAAGATCGAGACATCTTAACAACAATCCTTGTTCGTTATTGAATTGAGGGCGCGATTCATATTTAATCGGGTTTGATTTTCTTCGTACGAGGATTCATATCAAGTATTCAAGCTACAAGGTAAGAATTTTTATTATTGGAATTTAGAAAGGTTGGTATTATTGAAGGGTTAAGTTGGGTTTATTGATTCATTGGATTATTTGTGATGATTGTTAGTTATATTGTGTAATTTGGTTGTAGGGTTTCCTTCAAGGTCATCAAAGCCATTATAGTGCTTAATACGTTGTGAACTCGACCCAAGTTCGGTGGCAACACAAGACGATAGGCTCGGTTTCCAATCTTATCAATAACCTCAAACGGCCCAATGTATCGAGGACTTAGCTTGCCTTTCTTGCCAAAACGCATTACTCCCTTGAGAGGCGCTATCTTGATAAAAAAAAACATGATCGCCTACCTCGAATGTCAAAGGCCGTCGAAGAACATCAGCATAACTCTTATGTCGAGACTGAGCGGTCTTCATTTGTTCTTGGATTACTGCCACAACATCTGCTCTCTGTTTGACCAATTCTGGGCCCAACATCTTCCTTTCGCCTATTTCTTCCCAATATAAGGGAGATCGACACTTTCTTCCATATAAAGCCTCGTAAGTTGCAATACCGATTGAAGACTGGTAGCTATTATTATACGTGAATTCCACCAAAGGCAATTTAGAATCCCAACTTCCTGGGAAATCAATTGTGCACGCTCGTTACATATCTTCAAAAATTGGAATTACCCTTTCAGATTGTCCATCACTCTGAGGATGATATGCTGTGCTAAAAGCCAACTTGGTGCCCAAGGCTCAGTGCAAACTTTTCCAATATTCAGAAGTAAACCTCGGGTCACGATCAGATACAATTGACACAGGGATTCCATGAAGTTTTACAATCTCTTGAATATACACCTCAGCATATTGATTCATAGAATAAGTCGTCTTGACAGGAAGAAAATGTGATGACTTGGTCAATCGATCCACGATCACCCAAATAGAATTGAAGCCTTTCTGAGTCTTTGGCAACCCAACAACAAAATCCATAGTTATATGCTCTTATTTCCATTGCGGTATAGGCAAGGATTGCAACAATCCCACCGGTCTCTGGTGCTCAATCTTAACCTGCTAACAGGTTAGACATCCATAAACAAATAACATGATATCTTTATTCATACCTGGCCACCAGTAAAGGCGTCGAAGATCTTGGTACATCTTGGTACTACCAAAATGTACAGAATATGGCGCTGTATGAGCTTCAAGAAGTACACCTTTTCTGATATGAATCTGGCCGGGCATGGCGTTCAAATGATTGGAAGGATCATTGTGCGAGTGTTAGATGAAGTGGGAAACAGAAGCCTCCTTCGCGCCCGAGCAGTCAAATTCTACCGCTCGAGCGCCAAAGTCACTGTCCAGAACGTGAACTCCAGAAGCATCGGCGCCCGAGCGGTAACATTTTACCGCCCGAGCGCGACCTGTCCAGAAGAGCTCGCGCTCGAGCGGTAGAAACCCGCGCCCGAGCGCCGCCCCATCGCGAGAAAATCTTTAGTTTCCTATTTTTGAGTCCTAATTGTTTTGGTAATTAGATTTTTCATATCTTTTTGATTTTGTAACAATATATGGACGAAAATCCATCATTGTAAAGATGGAATTATTGAGTTTATAAAAATTTTCTTTGAGAATTCTCTCAAAAACATGCTTAAGTTTCGTTATAACTTTTGCGTCGTATCAAATCAAACTTATCAAAAGATTTATCTTTTGTGGCGTTTGTCAATCGAATATCACGAGGGTTGTCAAGGACGGGTTCTTTGGAGGTTCTCTTGAACGCGATTGTTCCTATCGTTGATTAATTGTTGCTAGGGCACGTGATCTAGAGGCGATTATCACACCTATCAATTACTTGTTTCAAAGATCGGGACAAATCAAAAATCTCGTGAGATCTCGTGGACGGGATCGTATCAAGTGGTATCAGAGCTTTTGGTTTTTGATTCAAGTAAGCGTATCCGTTCAATTCCTCGTAGAATTTTCAATACCTATTTTCGTGTTGCGATTTCTACGTATTTGTTGAATCTACAAAAAAAAAAAAATATTCGAGGTACTGTTCATCTGCCGTATTTACTGTTCACGGCACTGTTCGTTGTCGGTTGTACTGTTCATCGCTATCGAATTTACTGTTCACGGTACTGTTCCATTTCGTATTTACTGTTCATCCGCCGTATTTACTGTTCACGGCACTGTTAGGGTACTGTTCACCCGGAAAAAAAGTTTGAATCGGGTGTTTGTTGAATTTTAGCGCTTATATTTCAGCGTTAAGTTTGTCCTTGTCATTTAGTCTCATTTTAGTCAATTTCCAAAGTTGCTTATCCTTGTGTGGTCTAAGTGAGTCGAATTTCAAGCGTCACAGGATTGATCTCAGAAGTTTGATACGTGGAAGCCACGAGACTTAAGCGCCCCCTTGAGAATTCTCACTTGGAGTGAAAATATTTGAGTGGAGTGAATTTTCATTGGAGTGATTTGTGAGGTTTTGTGGTGAGGAAAAAAATACGAGTGCGAGTGAATTTTCATTGGAGTGACTAGTGATAATTTGTGGTGAGGAAACTTTATTTTTTTATTGTTTTATACTAACTTTTTCTTGCAGGTATAATGGTTGACGATCGTCAATTTCAAACAATGTTAAGGGGGTTGGATAAAATGTGGGAGAAGGAGTTTAAGCCCCTTCATGAGAAATATAGGCGGTGCGGAATGGATGATCCACGTGAAGTTGATTGGGCTAGGAGAGTCAAGGAGAGTGGAGCACCACGCCTGGTATCGGGTAATGATAGGAGGTGCAAATCGAGTGGTAGGCAGAGAAGTGACTCGTGGAAGGAGTTTTGACATCCGCACGAAGGTCGAGTGAAGAGAAGAAGGTCAAGACTAGACCGAAGTTGGTTTTGAGGCATGGGTATCAAGGTACATCTAAAATTTCAAATGTTAGTACTGATGATATTCAACGTATGTGGTGTCTAGAGTTTGGACATGATATTAGCCAATGTCCAAATGAGTAGGTGAATGTACTGGATTCCAGAGTTGATTGTGAATCTAAGGTTGTAGTCGAGTGTGGAGTTGAAGTGAGCATTGATGTTGAACCTAAAGTGGTGGTTGAGAGAATTGAGGAGGTTGGTATTCCACTGATTTCTGACTTTATCATAGAATGTTGTGCTGTGGAGGGTGAATCCTTAAATGATGAATTTGCTTCTAATGTGTGTGCTAAGGAGGAGAAAGAAGAAAGTAGTAATAATTTGTTTCACGCATGTTATGATTCATCATGTACCTTTCTTGATCAACCTATTTCACTTGTAATTACTGATGATCAATTGCAATTTAATTGTGAGAGTGAAAAAGAATTTAAAATGGCCGAAATAATGAGTGATCAAAAGAGTGAGGTGGCCATAGAAAGAAAAGAAAAAGAAAATGCAAAAGAGGCCAAAAGAAGAGAAAAACAAAATAAATTAAAGGCCCAAAAGAGTGAATATGAGCGTGATTTAATTTTGTATAAATCTCTCCAAGTACCTTTGTACAAAGATGAGCTTTATATATGTAATGCGCGAGATTTTACCATCGTGATTAGACATTGATTAATTGACAGAATTGAGATTTCAGGAGCTAAAATAAGATGTGAAAGGAGAAGCCGGGCGTTGGTGTATAACAAGCCTAGACTTTGGACAGAACTTCTGGCGCCCGAGCGGTAGAAAAGAACCGCCCGGGCGCCAGTTTCCCACAAGAGTAGGATTGGGACAGAACATGTGGCGCCCGAGCGGTAGAAAGTTACTGCCCGAGCGCCAATGGACAATAGCTAAGCATCCGGGCAAAACATTCCGCGCCCGAGCGCCACCTAAGTTTGGTGAAATTGTGCCACGTTTCAATTGCATGCAACCGGATGTATATATATAGATATATATGTACAAATCGATTGTTCCTTCAGAAAAGAAGCACCGAGAAGCTTTGAAGATATCCTTACGCCTTTTCTTTTGATTAGATTTGTGATTTNATCCTTACGCATTTTCTTTTATTAGATTTGTGATTTGCGAGAAATCCGCCCGTCCGATTTTGAATCCGACTTCAGTACTGTGTTCCTACAAACGCAGGCTACAACTGGACGTAAGTTTTGTTACATTTAGACATGATTTGAAATTATGATATTGTCAGAATAAAATATGAATCATATATGGTGTTTCTGATATAGTAGACATCGTATATTTGAAGTCAAATCGAAGAATAGATTGTTTATGTAATTGTTATGATTTTCGGAATTGATTTGATAAAGATTCGATATAAGTGTTGTATTGTTATTGTTTATGAGTTGTACCGATATTGATTAGGAGTTCTGGTATTATATCTGTGATGTTGATATTGACGGGGTTATCGAGATTGTATTGTTATGCCGTCGAAACATCAGTAGATTGATATTGATCAGATTCACGATTGATTGAGATTGTATCATTGTATCGTTGATATTGATCAGATTGTGTTTTGATTTGAGTATTGATCAGAACAGATATTGAATTGAGTTGTATATTGATATTGTACCTATTCGATTGACATTACCAGATTGGGTATAGACATAGTTGAATTCGAGACTTCGTCTTCGTCAGACCGAGAAGAGAAAGGTATAAATTAATGTTGAGTTGGGATTGCACAACTCGAGTGAGGTTTGACTCGAGTTTCCTTAAATCACATACTTTATTTTATTGCATTGATATTTGCAATTAATGAATGAATTGATATGCTTGTTCTATTGATTTATAGATAGCAGGTATTAAATGATTGATCTTGTGACAGAAGGGCCGGATAGTGAGGAATCGTCATTCGCCCATTGCACTTTGTCACAGGATAGTGTATGGCGGAAGTGCCATAGTCTTTGACGGATAGGTCAGGACATCGGACGTTTGGTCATATCGAAGTGGATAGAATTGGAGTTGTTTCTATTACTGATGTTCGATATGGAAAGGGCCAAAGTCCGTGAATAAGAACGTACCACCACCCCGAGCGGGAGTGTAGGTGGGTGTATGTTCTTATTCAGATCGGGATCCCTAGATTAGGACTGAGTCGAGTCTGAGTCTGAGAATCATGGAGAGTGATTCCTTGCTTGATATTGAATTATGTTCCTGATTATGGTACATCTTTAGAATATGATTTATTATTGATATTGATTCATGTTTCGGATTTTGATACATGCGATGAATATTTGATTCATGTTCTGATTTTGATACATGTTATGAATGCCTGTTATATGCTTTTATATTGTCTGTATGATTGCATGTATACATGGCTTTTACTGGGAATGTAATTCTCACCGGAGTTATTCGGCTGTTGTCTTGTTTGTATGTGTGCAGGACAACAGGTGGGACAGGATCGGGATCAAGAAGAGAACGAGTCAGGACTAGTTAGCGTGGAGATCCGGGCTCAGAAGTAGATTAGGATTCAGCACTGATATGTCGTTGAACCTAGTAAATGTATTTAGTACAAGACTTGTACTTTTAGATTTATATGTACATTACGTTTCCGCATTGCATTTTAAAGAAAAAAAAATTTTATGTCCCACATTACTTAATTGTGTTTTTAATATTAATAACGATTAAGGAAATGAATTAGCGCCCGGGTCCCCTCATTCCAGAAAGGGGTATTAATTCGACTAATCAGATGGATATGTCAGAAAATCCGATGGAATATAGTTGAAACAGTTTCAGTCATTTCAATCGCCGATTTTGAAGGGTACTGAGACATCTGAGGATTTTGAGAATTGGCTAGATGATATAGAGATACTGTTTGATTCACTTGATTATACAGATGAACGGAGAATTAAACTAGTGCCCAATCAATTACAAGAAAGTGCAAGAAGTTGGTGGATCGCAACCAAAAGAGTATTAGCACAGCGGGGTACAGTTATCACGTGGAAAGTTTTTAAAGCTGAATTCTATCGGAGATTTTTCCCATGATCGTATAGAGAGGACAAAAGAGTAGAGTTTGAGACTTTGAAACAGGGCCAACTAAACATTGAAGAATATGTTGCTAAATTCTCTACCTTATTGCGTTTTGCTCCTCTTATAGCTGGGAATGATGAAGCTGTAGCGGATCAGTTCATCAACGGATGAATCTTGAGATATTTGCCTTGATGAAGGTAGAGCGACCCCATCTTTTTGCTGATGTTTTGAATAAAGCAAAGAGAGTTGTGGTGAGTCTGATTCGACAACGAGGTAGGTTGGATGTGATCCGACCACAGACACAGCAATCCCCTCTCAAAATTGATAGTGGTAGTACGAGTGGGAAGCGAGATTTGCTGAAAGCTCGAAAGAAACAGTTTAAGAAGTTAGGAAGCGGGCCGAGTGGTGCATCTAGCTCCAGTTGTTCTATCCCAAGTTATACTGGAGTTTATTGTAGAACCTGTGGAGGGAGACATCCCACAGAGCAATGCCAAGGAGTGACTAGTAGTTGCCGTATCTGCAGGCAGCAGGGACACTTTGCTTGAGTTTGTCCACAGAGAGGTTCCCGAAGATTTCAGGGAGCAGAATCATCTAGTTGTAGTGACCGAGGAACAGACCCAAGAGGCACTTGATGATATAGTAACAGGTAGCTGTTCTTTTATGATTATCTTGCGTATGTATTATCAAATATTAATACATCTTATACATGATTTTGTATGAATTGCATTGCGACATGCTTTATCTATTGGGTCTGTATTTACTGTAGTATTGATCTCTTTTTCTTTTGGGGAGAGGATTTGATATCAGTGAATTCTGTGAAATAGCGTATACTGCAGTAAGATGAGAATGAGATCGAGTTAGACTGTGTTGTACTTGTGTTGTCTGATTCTGACTACATGATTTATATTGATATGTTGACCAAGTACGGAGTTATTGTAGATTCTTACCAGGAGATGGTAAGATTTGGACCTGAAATGGCCAAAGAATGAATAATATATGGTAAGGATTCTCGATTTCGAATTCTTTTGACATTCGTATTATCTATGATTCGATGATTATCGAAAGGAATTGAGAGATTCCTTATGTATTCAGTTTACTACTGAAACTTGAAAGGGGATCGGTTACGGTGACCGGAAGCGCAACGGAAGTTTAAAAATCAAATTTTTATGTAAAAATTTCGGCCACCTCCATATCTTGGTGTAGCAAATACAAAAACAACAAAATGTCATACATAGTGTGTTTAGAAAAATTATACCTATCAACCTCTTGAGGTTGATGAATGGCACCAACCAAGTTGTAAACAACTTGGCTCTTGAGAGGATGAAGATCTACAAGCTTCCTCCTCCTTCAAAAATTAGGCCCACCACTTGCTATGTAAATCCCTTCTTGTTTTGCACTAGAAAAACAAGAAGATTTTTCAATGAGAAGAATATTTCTTCCTCAACACTTGAAGAAGAAAAATGAGAGAAAAACTTGGAGAGAAGAGTGTGTAATTTTCGGCCAAGGTGTGTCTAATGGGGGGAAGGGAGACTTGTCTTGGACATGCAAAATGTTGAAAGCAAAAGTTGCATGCCATCCCTTGAAAACACAAAAAGTAGTCTCCCAACCTTTCACCTCCCATGCATGTATATTATATGGTTTTTAATCAAATTAAAAACCATGGACTAAATTTAATTATCTCAAACATATTTGAGACTAATTAAACATTACTTGAATTTACCCAAGTCCTACTAGTTAAATAATTATTTTAATTGAGCTCTACAAGACTCAATATGATTTAATTAATCCAACACTTGAAATAATTTAATTATTTTGACTCTACTAGGTCCACTAGTGTTTAATTAATTCAACACTTGAATTAATTTAATTTAGTCCATAATAAAATTTATAAAAATCACAATTTTCAAATACATTATTTACTTGGCCAAATTTTGATTTAGGAACACTTCCATAAATTAAAATTTGCATTTCTCTCATAGAAGTCATACTTCCATTTTCTTTACGCTTATAAACTCATTTATAAGCCGTTCAACACATTGAACTATTTTACTTCTCATCGGGATCTAGAAAGCTAGTACTTGTGTGGCCCTCAATGGTTCATTGATACAACTAGCCGCGGGTTCACATCTCCATGTGATTCGGACTAAACATGTCCTTATTCGAGCATACCCCAATTGCTCCATTCTTACTTATCAACTCCTTGATAATAAGAACGTCAGAACTCAAGTCTGATAGTACCCAACCAATCATGTTAAACGCCTAGCAGCATCGCTTACATGATTCCCTAGGTATCAAATGATAGTGCCTGCAAGAACCATTCAATTATGGTTAGCGTACAGTACGGTCCCTTCAACTCATATATCCCGACCGATTCGACAACCATTGGTTTATCGAGAGTTGTCAATGAATCGATACTATGTGTCATGTCGTAGTTGCATCGATGGTGTAATCTATGAAACCCCTTTCATAATTACCACCATACTCTGATCAGAGATTTCAAACTACATATACATGAAAAACACATAGGATATCCATACCCGTAGGTAAGCGGTGAATCCCCGACTACAATGCATCGACTCCTATATGTTTCGACAGAACACCCAACCTTGCCACCTGATGACCCCATGAGAGTCGGTAAACAAGTCAAAGTGTAATTCTAGCACATAGAGTCTCAATGTTGTCCCGGGTCATAAGGACTAATGGTGTACAACCATAAACTAGGACTTTTCCACTCGATAAGTGAGAACCACTTGGAAAGTCCTTTAATGGAGGGTTGTTCAGTGCACTCTACCAGGAGCACCTATCTGCATGCTCGGACATCACAATGTCCCCTACCAATGAAACATGGTACTCACATCGCAGATACTAGTCTCAAGCTCGAGCGGCCTATATCCTTCTTAGCGGCGGCTGAATCGACTAGGAACCGTTTAGAATATACAGTATTCCAAATATGAGTTTCATGATACTCATCATATGAGCATCCCATATTCTTTCTACTATTTGTATATTCAAGGGCTTTATCTATGCAACTAGCATGGGTATACAGATAAAGATGTGCCAAAACAATAATTTCAAATATTATTAAAATAAAGACTGTTTATACATAGAGTTTCATTGTGAACACTCGGCCAACACTTGGCTCGACGTGCACCTACTCTAACAATCTCCCACTTGCACTAGAGCCAACTACCCATATACTTCAAACCCATTGATTCGCGATGCTTCTCGAATAATGGTCCCGGTAAAGGCTTAGTTAGTGGATCAGCAACATTATCTGCGGAGCCGACTTTGTCGATCGACACTTCTCCTCTTTCCACAATCTCTCGGAGGATGTGGTACTTTCTCAATACATGTTTGGACTTCTGATGAGACCTTGGCTCCTTCGCCTGAGCTATGGCTCCCGTGTTGTCACACATCACCGGGATAGGAGCAACTCCATTAGGAATGACGCCCAACTCTTGGACGAAATTCCTAATCCAAACAGCCTCCTTTGCTGCAGCTGATGCAGCAATATATTCGGCCTCAGTGGTGGAATCCGCAGTACTGTCTTGCTTGGAACTCTTCCAAGAGACAGCACCACCATTGAGCATGAATATGAATCCAGAGGTTGACTTCGAGTCATCGATATCGCTTTGGAAGCTAGAGTCGGTATAGCCTTCCAATTTCAGTTCTCCACCCCCATAGACCAAGAACAACTTATTGGTCCTTCTCAAATACTTGAGGATGTCTTTCACAGCTTTCCAGTGTGGAAGACCAGGGTTGGACTGATATCTACTCACTACACTTAGTGCAAATGCCACGTCAGGACGTGTAGATATCATCCCATACATGATACTACCAATAGCCGAAGCATACGGAATGCGTGTCATCGCCGCTATCTCAGCATCAGTCTTGGGAGACATAGACTTGGATAGGGACACGCCATGACACATTGGTAGATGTCCTCTCTTGGACTCATCCATCGAGAACCGCTTCACGATGGTATCAATGTATGTGGACTGGGTGAGACCAAGCAATCTTCTTGATCTATCTCTATAGATCTGTATTCCTAATACAAAAGATGCTTCACCCAAGTCCTGCATCGAGAACTTACTTGCTAACCATATCTTAGTTGATTGCAACATTCCTACATCATTCCCAATGAGTAGAATGTCATCAACATAAAGCACAAGGAATGTCACAGCACTCCCACTGACCTTCTTGTATACACATGGTTCCTCAGGATTCTTAGTAAAACCAAACTCTTTGATTGTACTATCGAATCTGAGGTTCCAACTCCTAGATGCTTGCTTTAGACCATAAATAGATCTCTGAAGTTTGCATACCATATGCTCACTTCCGATAGATGTAAACCCTTCGGGTTGAGACATGTAAATCTCTTCCTTAATATCCCCATTAAGAAAGGCTGTCTTAACATCCATCTGCCATATCTCATAGTCATACCATGCAGCTATGGCTAGCAATATCCTTATGGACTTGAACATTGCAACTGGAGAAAAGGTTTCCTCATAGTCAACACCTTGTCTTTGAGTATACCCTTTTGCTACCAGTCGCGCCTTGAAGGTCAATACCTTCCCATCCGCCCCAAGTTTCCTCTTGTAAATCCATTTACACCCTATGGGAACAGTTCCCTCAGGTGGATCTACAAGATTCCACACTTGGTTCGAATGCATGGAATTCATCTCAGATTCCATTGCTTCAAGCCACTTGGATGAATCGGCATCAGATAACGCTTCCTTGAAGGTCCTTGGATCACATCCAAGGTTAGGCTCATCATGGCCCTCTTCAAGAAGCAGACCATACCTCATAGGTGGTCTCGAGACTCTCTCGGATCTTCTAGGAGCTTGTATCTCCTCACTTGGCTCCTCGGGTGTGGGTTCTACAACTGTGGGTGTCTCTCGAACTTCTTCGAGTTCTATCATCTCGCCTTTTCTATCTAATAGAAATTCTTTTTCCAAAAAGGTTGCATTCCTAGAAACAAACACCTTTGTTTCTTGGGGATGATAGAAATAATATCCAACTGAATTCCTTGGATATCCCACAAAGTAGCATAAAATGGATCGACTATCCAATTTATCTCCCACTGCCTGCTTCACGTAAGCAGGGCACCCCCATATTCTAAGATAAGAATATTTTGGAGGCTTACCCATCCATATCTCATATGGTGTCTTATCAACTGCCTTTGTATGGACATTGTTCAACAACAGTGCCGCTGTCTCAAGCGCATATCCCCAAAAGGATGGCGGCAACTCCGTGAACCCCATCATAGACCGAACCATGTCCATCAAAGTTCGGTTACGACGCTCCGAAACACCATTCAACTGCGGTGTAGCGGGCGGAGTCCACTGCGAGAGAATCCCATTCTCCCTAAGATACTCTTGGAACTCGGCACTCAAGTACTCACCACCTCGATCCGATCGAAGTGTCTTGATGCTTCGTCCCAACTGCTTCTCTACTTCACTTCTGAATTCTTTGAACCTTTCAAAGGCTTCAGACTTGTATTTCATCAAATACACATACCCATACCTCGAAAAGTCATCGGTAAAGGTGATGAAGTAGGCATGTCCATGCTTAGTGGTGATGCTAAGTGGACCGCACACGTCGGTATGGATCAAATCCAATAACCCTTTGGCTCGCTCCACATGGCCCTTAAAGGGAATTTTGGTCATCTTTCCTTTTAGACAGGATTCACAAGTCGTGAGAGCATTAATATCAGACATATCAAACATGCCAACTCCCACTAGCTTGTTCATCCTTCTTAGGGAAATATGTCCTAATCGAGCATGCCATAATTGTGCCATATTAAGAGTATCTTGCTTGCGCTTGTTTGTTGTTGTTATTGCTTGGACATTGTTTAGTGGAATATCTTTCAATTTTAAGGTGTAGAGATCGTTTTCAAGTTCTCCAGTACCAATTAAACATTCATTCTTGTAAATGTTGCAAACACCTTTGCTAAATAAACAAGAATATCCATCTTTATCTAGCATAGAAATGGAAATAATGTTTTTCACCAACTCCGGTACAAACAAAACGTCTCTCAAAATAAACTTAAAATCATTGTTCAAAAGCAAGTAAACATCTCCTATAGCCTTGGCAGCAACCCTTGCTCCATTGCCCATCCTCAAGAAGGTCTCACCCTCTCTGAGCCTCCTACTTCTTCCCATCACCTGCAAATCATTACAGAGATGTGAGCCACAGCCGGTATCCAATACCCAAGAAGTAGAGTTAATTGAGATATTTACTTCAATATAGAACATACCTTTTCCAGAACCCTTCTGGGCAAGATATTCCCTGCAGTTACGCCTCCAATGTCCAGGCTTCTTGCAGTGATGACAGATGTCAACAGTCTTGTCAGCCTTCACTGGTGTGGCTGCCACAGCGGGACTCGGAGACTGCCTCTTCAAGGGCACGTTCTTCTTGGGACGTTGGAAAGAACGCTTCTTTCCCTTCCCAGGTGGACCGGTCTTCGTACCAGATGAAGAGCCCACAAAAAGAACCGGCTTCTCTTTCTTGATAGTGGACTCAAAAGTCACAAGCATGTTCACCAACTCTTCAAGGCTCGGCTCAAGCTTGTTCATATTGAAGTTCACCACAAAAGGATCAAATGAGCTAGGCAACGACAGTAGCAACACATCAGTGGTCAACTCCGAAGGTAAGATCAGATCCATGCCAACGAGCTTGTCCACGAGCCCAATCAACTTTAGGCCATGCTCATGGACCGAAGCCCCATCTCGCATGCGTAAAGTGATGAGCTCTTTTACTGTAGCATGCCTAAGAGGCCGAGTCTGCTCACCAAAGAGCTCCTTGAGGGGCAAATGAATGTCAGCAGCATTCTTTGCATCCTCGAATCGCCTTTGCAGCTCATCGTTCATAGAAGCCTGCATATAACACTTCGCCTTCAAGTCATGGTCACACCATTCCTTGTAGGTCTGCAATTTCTCGGGAGTGCAGTCAGTCGGAGCCTCAGCAGGGGGCGACTCAGTCAGTGTATATGCAATCCTTCCCGAGTTTAGGACGATTTTTAGATTTCTTAGCCAAGTGAGATAGTTAGGTCCGGTTAACACATGTTTTTCGAGTATAGCGGATAGCGGGTTGCGTATCGAAGACATTGTCAAAGTTTT
>NC_133310.1:11637463-11638593 GCF_012295235.1 Primulina huaijiensis | reverse complement strand
TTGATAATTATTACAATCATTCAACACAAAATATCCTAGCATACACCTAGCAAATTGGGCTTGGGCTTTTGATCATCCTTCATGCATAATATCACATATCATACACCATCAATTAATTATCACAATAATTAATTGATCCAATATCATATATCTTGATCCAATCACTAACCGCCACGATTATAAATTAAATTAACAAAGCATACAAACACCTTTGTCTACTTTCTAATTAATTTATTTATAACCGAATTTCTTGTAAATCACAATTTACTATAAATAATTAAAGTCCAACTTAAATTATTTATTTCATGAGAAAATATTTGCAACTTTTGTAATTTTAAACTTAAGGGCCCAAAAACTTATTTTCCAACAAAACATTTTCGGCCCATTTAAAATTTCACAAAATTGTTAGCCATCCAATGGCCCAACAACTAAAGGCCCATGACACTTTGATATTCCAAAACACTTTTGGATACCCTAGCCGTCGCCGGATTCCGGAAACCAAAAAATTTCTTTTTTTTATTTTAAAAATAGGGGCTGTTCGGGCAGCCCCTCGGGCTACCCTAGCTGCCCGAAATGGGCAGACCCTCGGGCAGCCCGGGCTGCCCGAAACGGGCAGCAACATGCTGCCCGAAATATGCTCCATCAAACCTTGAATTTTGTTGCAAAATTTCATCTCAAGCGGTTAGAAATCAATCTCAATATAATATCTTGTAAATGCTACACAAAAAACGTAACCATAGCTCGGATACCACTTGAAAGGGGATCGGTTACGGTGACCGGAAGCGCAACGGAAGTCAAAAATTTTTATTTTACATGCTAAATTTTCGGCCACCATGTTCCTTGTGCAACAAATACATTTAAACATCATACAAGACATACATAGGGTGTTTGAGAGATTATACCTATCAACCTCTTGAGGTTGATGAATGGCACCAACCAAGTTGTAAACAACTTGGCTCTTGAGTGGATGAAGATCTACAAGCTTCCTCCTCCTTCAAAAATTAGGCCCACCACTTGCTAGGTAAATCCCTTCTTGTTTTGCACTAGAAAAACAAGAAGATTTTTCAATGAGAAGAATATTTCTTCCTCAACACTTGAAGAAGAAAAATGAGAGAAAAACTTGGAGAGAA
>NC_133310.1:11604041-11635513 GCF_012295235.1 Primulina huaijiensis | reverse complement strand
AGGAGCACCTATCTGCATGCTCGGACATCACAATGTCCCCTACCAATGAAACATGGTACTCACATCGCAGATACTAGTCTCGAACTCGAGCGGCCTATATCCTTCTTAGCGGCGGCTAAATCGACTAGGAACTGTTTAGAATATACAGTATTCCAAATATGAGTTTCATGATACTCATCACATGAGCATCTCATATTCTTTCTACTATTTGTATATTCAAGGACTTTATCTATGCAACTAGCATGGGTATACAGATAAAGAAGTGCCAAAATAATAATTTCAAATATTATTAAAATAAAGATTGTTTATACATAGAGTTTCATTGTGAACAATCGGCCAACACTTGGCTCGACGTGCACCTACTCTAACAAAACTGAGCGTATCATGGACTGATTTGCCAGTAGCAGGAGAATTGCTAAAGTCTCCCCAGATGAGGTTCCGGGTTTGCCTTATATCAGGGAGAGTGATTTCAGCCTTGATTCGATATCAGGTACTGGTTTTATTGTTTTGAATTCCGTACTGGATGACACGTATTGAATGGAAAGAATTGACATATCAGTTAGAAGATTTACTGCCGGAGAGTTAGAGTTACATTTGATTGTATGTTTCTCTGTAAAATACTTCAGTTCTAGTTATGGGTTGATGAATCCTGTGTTCAAAAGTATTTTGATGATGTTATGCTCGTTTATCTATGATATTTTGATAGACTCACAACATATGACTGACTGAATTGAATATTTTGTATTGAATTATCTGAGAACTGAGATTGTTGTATACAGAAATTGTTGCGATATGAATCGTCACTGAAACAGATTATATTCAGGGTATGTGATATCCGAAGATAGTATACCGATTGATATTAGAACAGTTGAGACCGTGATCAGTGGCTGAGAACGACACTGATATCAGAAATTCATATTTGCCCGAGTTTAGCAGATTATTGTATATGATTGTTGTTTTGAAATTGCTTGAGAATTGTTATTGTTCTAAAACAGTATGGGAGACAGATATATTGTTTGGGGGACATTACATTCGAAGATGATATAGTAGTTGATTTAAACAACGTTGAAAATGTGATTGGTTAGTCAGAATCGACAGTGACAGTATTGTCAGAAATTGCGTTTTATGAGTTAAATAGATCAGTATAGATGATTGATATTTTGAAGCTGATCCGATATTGCTGTTGTTCTAAATCCATGTTTGATACAGATGGTAGTATATTGTTGAGATTATATACAGTTCAAGCCGAATCAAAGCTGATTTTGAAAATTACAGCAGTTCAGAAGTTTGATCAGACTGTTCAGAACTTGATTTCGATAGTCAGAACAGGGTGTCAATCAAAATATCAGGTAGGTAATACTGTACTATATGTGAATAACCGACTTGTTTGCACCGAATATTTCGAGTCTGAAATGATAGATATGGTCAGAAGCGCACAGTAGTTGATTCAGTGTTCTTTCTGATAGCAGAAAAGGTATGATAATTCGAAAAGATAGTTTTGATATAAACAGATGCGATCAGTTGCAGCAGAATTTGTACTGAAATGTCTGAATCGTCGACAGAGGAAGACAGAAAGATAGAAACCAGGAGATTGGTTATATAGATTATTGATTCCTTCATAGAAATGGTAGTACATTTCTATTAACTTTGTGACGAAACTACTGAAATCGTTTCAAGATTGTACTATAATGTGATTGTGATTTACAAATTGTTCGAATTTGTATATGTTATGTTGTACAGGATAACGTACAAATATGACCAAACGACGGAGATTTATGTCAAAGAAGTGGTCAGATTGCACAAATGCCAAAGTTGATTATATCATACTATGATTTTCGGTTGATATTGTACTTTTGGCAGAATATACAACAAGATCTTTCACATATCATCTACAGATTGACGGATAGTCGGAGTGAACTATCTTGATACTGAAGGATATCTGTTGAGCTGTAGTGCTTGATTTTAGCACTAGTTGACAAGATTCATTGTCGTTTTGTGAATTATCGTACAACAATAGCTATCAGATGAGTATCGGGATAGCATCATTCGAGACATTGTACAGTGATACCTGTAAAATTTCCTTTATATGGAAATAATATCTCGGTGATACCTGAGATTGGATCCGATAGGATCAGGGATCTGATAAAGAGAGTGAAGCTGATTCAGAAGAAAATGAAGACAACTCAGAATAAACGGATTAAATAAGCCAACGTCGGATGATGACTGTTGGTATTTGAGACCGAAGATTGAATATAACCTGGACAGGGATTAACAAATTCGATAGGAGATGATGAGGTTGATCTATCATGAGCTATTGATTGGTATATACAGATAGTGTATAACCAATATTTTGGGATTCATTATGTCACGAGTCATTTCGAGTAGTATTATGAAATTATACTTCTTGAATTATATAATTCCATATTGAAATAGGAGATCTGTGAAAGAAAGGTAATTATGAATGAAGATTATTCTGCTGTTGAAAATACAGTAAAGGTGACAGGGCATTAAAGAGACTACCCGAAAGACAGAATCTGATATGAGACTGAGATTTCAGAATTGTTTATTGAGATGAGTTTTCTGATTAACCTCTACTATACATTTCGTTTCGATATCTGAGTTGATTACCTGTGGTTTCGAGGACGAAATCGTATCTTAGGGGGGGGAGAAATGTAATGCCCGAGATTTTACCATCGTGATTAGACATTGATTAATTGACAGAATTGAGATTTCAGGAGCTAAAATAAGATGTGAAAGGAGAAGCCGGGCGTTGGTGTATAACAAGCCCAGACTTTGGACAGAACTTCTGGCGCGCGAGCGGTAGAAAAGAACCGCCCGAGCGCCAGTGTCCCACAAGAGTAGGATTGGGACAGAACATGTGGCGCCCGGGCAGTAGAAAGTTACTGCCCGAGCGCCAATGGACAATAGCTAAGCATCCGGGCAAAATTGTGCCACGTTTCAAGTGCATGCAACTGGATGTGTATATATATATATATATGTACAAATTGTTGTTCCTTCAGTAATTCAAAGAAAGAAGCACCGAGAAGCTTTGATGAAATCCTTACGCCTTTTCTTTTATTAGATTTGTGATTTGCGAGAAATCCGCACGTCCGATTTTGAATCCGACTTCAGTACTGTGTTCCTACAAACGCAGGCTACAACTGGACGTAAGTTTTGTTACATTTAGACATGATTTGAAATTATGATATTGTCAGAATCAAATATGAATCATATATGGTGTTTCTGATATAGTAGACATCGTATATTTGAACTCAGATCGAAGAGATTGTTTATGTAATTGTTATGATTTTCGGAATTGATTTGATAAAGATTCGATATCAGGGTTGTATTGTTATTGATTATGAGTTGTACCGATATTGATTAGGAGTTTTGGTATTATATCTGTGATGTTGATATTGACGGGGTTATCGAGATTGTATTGTTATGCTGTCGAAACATCAGTAGATTGATATTGATCAGATTCACGATTGAATGAGATTGTATCATTGTATCGTTGATATTGATCAGATTGTGTTTTGATTTGAGTATTGATCAGAACGGATATTGAATTGAGTTGTATATTGATATTGTACCTATTCGANCGTTCTGATCAATACTCAAATCAAAACACAATCTGATCAATATCAACGATACAATGATACAATCTCATTCAATCGTGAATCTGATCAATATCAATCTACTGATGTTTCGACAGCATAACAATACAATCTCGATAACCCCGTCAATATCAACATCACAGATATAATACCAAAACTCCTAATCAATATCGGTACAACTCATAATCAATAACAATACAACCCTGATATCGAATCTTTATCAAATCAATTCCGAAAATCATAACAATTACATAAACAATCTCTTCGATCTGAGTTCAAATATACGATGTCTACTATATCAGAAACACCATATATGATTCATATTTGATTCTGACAATATCATAATTTCAAATCATGTCTAAATGTAACAAAACTTACGTCCAGTTGTAGCCTGCGTTTGTAGGAACACAGTACTGAAGTCGGATTCAAAATCGGACGGGCGGATTTCTCGCAAATCACAAATCTAATAAAAGAAAAGGCGTAAGGATTTCTTCAAAGCTTCTCGGTGCTTCTTTCTTTGAATTACTGAAGGAACAANGGTGGGACAGGATCGGGATCAAGAAGAGAACGAGTCAGGACTAGTTAGCGTGGAGATCCGGGCTCAGAAGTAGATTAGGATTCAGCACTGATATGTCGTTGAACCTAGTAAATGTATTTAGTACAAGACTTGACTTTTAGATTTATATGTACATTACGTTTCCGCATTGCATTTTAAGGAAAAAAAAATTTATGTCCCACATTACATAATTGTGTATTTAATATTAATAACGATTAAGGAAATGAATTAGCGTCCGGGTCCCCTCATCTAGTGATGATATAGCCGGTTCAATCCCGAGCATTATTAATTCTTCTTTGCAGGACTTTGGCGCCCTCATGATGAGGAGAAGAGCAAGTGTTGATGATTTTGGAAAGCCATTGGATGATCCATATGACTTCGAGAGGAATCAAAGTGAGGTAAGGTTAGTTGCCAACGCAACAATCATGAGGTATGACTTCCGTCCTTATCTTAATTCTTTGTTGTATCGTTTCGCAAAACTTAGAGAATATCTTGCAAATGTGGTGGTTAAGGGGTCGGATGTAACTTTACTCTTATCCCTTGATTGTTATGAATTTGAGACCATGGATGAATTGCATTTACCTACTATGAATTTTGATGTCTCACTATTTACTAAGTTGATGGGGTTTGCTTGCTACAATGGTTTATATACATTAGACTTAGATTTTTGTGATGACATGAGATATTGCATTGTTAGTACATTTAGTGTGTTCTATTTCCATGATTTATATTTGATTGGTGATGGTTGTGAAGATTACATGGATAGTACATTTAGTGTTTTCTATTTGCATGATTTATGTTGGGTTGATGATGGTTTTGAGAGGTGCAAGGATGAACATGATTATTTCTTTGTTCATGATGAATACCTGTTTAAAGAGAATAAGTTTTTCATCCTACACCCATTGCATGAGTTGTTGTTTGATATTGAGGCACGTGACATTTGTTTGATTGGTAGCCATGAAGTAACTAGAGCCATAGGTAGGATGCATGAATTTTTACTATGGTTGCATATGAGGAGGCATATAGTGGTATTGTGAAACATGCATTGCACATAAGAATTTTTATGATCATAATTAATACAATTTTAAGGAGGATAAGTTGTTTGTTCTAAGTTCACTGCATGAGTTACATGCTAGTGAGGACTATTGTGGTGGTTTTAACTTTGATAAAACGCATCATTATATGTGTTGGTTACATATGACGAGGTATGATAAGTGGTGTAGTGAAAGGTGCATTGCCTATAGGGAGAGGGCACCTGAACTAGATTCTTATATCGTGCTTGAAGTATTTCTTATTCCTAGTGTGCTATGGTCGTACACGTGTATGGATACTATTTTTGTGTTAACTAGGTCTAAGAAGGGGAGGAATTTAATTTTTATGATGCTTAATGAGATTTTATTATTGTCATTTTGTATCATTTGTTATCTATCTTCTGGAGTAATAGATGAATACATAGGCAGGGCAACCGTGAAGTTGGGAATTCAAGTGCGATTGGGGCGAGCAAACGATAACGACTACAAACTTGAGCTTAAAGGTAAGCATGTTGATGATATCATCCTTGTTATTACTAACTTGCTTCGTTTTTGTGTAGGCGGACAAGATTTGAGGACAAATCTTTTTGAAGAAGGGGAGTATGATATGAACCTGGCCGGACATGGCGTTCAAATGATTGGAAGGATCGTTGTACGAGTGTTAGACGAAGTGGGAAACAGAAGCCTCCGCGCCCGAGCGGTCAAAATCTACCGCCCGAGCGCCAAAGTCACTGTACAGAACGTGAACTCCAGAAGCATCGGCGCCCGAGCGGTAACATTTTACAGCCCGAGCGCGACCTGTCCAGAAGAGCCCGCGCGCTCGAGCGGAAGAAACCCGCGCCCGAGCGCGAGAAAATCTTTAGTTTCCTATTTTTGAGTCCTAATTGTTTTGGTAATTAGATTTTTCATATCTTTTTTATTTTGTAACAATATATGGACGAAAATCCGTCATTGTAAAGATGAAATTATTGAGTTTATAAAAATTTTCTTTGAGAATTCTCTCAAAAACAAGCTTAAGTTTCATTATAACTTTTGCGTCGTAACAAATCAAACTTATCAAAAGATTTATCTTTTGTGGCGTTTGTCAATCGAATATCACGAGTGTTGCCAAGGACGGGTTCTTTGGAGGTTCTCTTGAACACGATTGTTCCTATCGTTGATTAATTGTTGCTAGGGCACGTGATCTAGAGGCGATTATCACACCTATCAATTACTTGTTTCAAAGATCGGGACAAATCAAAGATCTCGTAGGTGGGATCGTATCATTTTCGAATGTCATCACCCATAGGAACACATATCCTACCTCGAAAGGTCAACAAACCATCACGATTCAACCCTAACTCAGAAACTCCTGTCAGATCACTTTTCCTCCTCAACTCTAATAACTGATTATCCAGCTGTTGTTCTTTCAAAATTCGATCAAACAAAGTAGAGTGAAGAACTAATGCAGATAACTGATTTAGTGTACCTGGAGATACAAGAGTTATTTCGTTCCTTTGCAAATAATGTAACAACGGTTTCTGAATCATGGAACCCAATAAAGAACTAGATTTACGACTTAAAGCATCCGCAACAACATTTGCTTTTCTAGAATGATAGCTAATGCTGAAATCATAGTCTTTTACAAGTTCCAACCACCTCCGCTGCCTCATATTCAATTCTTTCTGCGAAAATAAATAACTCAAACTTTTATGATCTGTAAAAATTTCGCATTTCTCACCGTATAAGTAATGCCGCCAAATCTTTAAGGTGAAAACCACAGCTGCCAACTCCAAATCATGCGTGGGATAATTCTTCTCGTATTCTTTTAGCTGCCGAGAAGCATAAGCGATCACTTTCTCACACTGCATCAATACGACACCTAACCCCTGCTTAGAATCATCTGTATACACAACAAAATCTTCAGTACCACAAGAAAGTACTAATACAGGGGAATAAGTGAAAGGGGATCGATTTTAGGGTGTTCAAATGCACAACGGAAGTTTTAAAATTGTTTTTCAACAAGAAATTTGAACACCCTCTACTAAGATGTGTAGCAGATACAAAACCACAATATGTCAGACATAGGGTGTTTAAGAAATGTACCTATCAATCTCAAAGATTGATGTAATAGCTCCAACCAAGTTGTAAACAACTTGGCTCTTGAAAGGATGACAAATCTTCAATCTTCCCTCTGAGCACACCTTGCTCAAATATTAAGCCCACCACCTACTAGCTAGAACCCCTCTTATTTTGCACTAGAAAAATGAGAGGATTTTTCAAGGAGAAGAATATTGTTTTCTCAACAATTGAAGAACAAAAGCAGAGAAAAATTGGAGAGAAAAGTGTGCAAAGTTTCGGCCAAGGTGAGTGTAGAGAGGAGGGAGGAGTGTTTTCTTGGTTGTTGAAAAGGTTAGACTAAGCATTTGCATGCCATGCCTTGGATATTGAAAAAGTTGTCTCCCAATCCTTCACCTCCCATGCATGCAATTTTATTTGCTTTTTAACAATTAAAAACCAATGGACTTAATTTAATTATCTCAAACAAATTTGAGACTAAGTAAAAATTACTGGAATTTACTCAAGCCACTAGTTGAATAATTATTTTGCTATTGGGCTCTACAAGACCCAATATGATTTATTTAATTTAACACTTGAATTAATTTAATTATTTGGACTCTACTAGGCCCACAAGTGTTTAATTAATTCAACACTTGAATTAATTTAATTTAGTCCATAATAATGTTTATGAAAATCACAATTTTCAAATACATTATTTATTTGGCCAACCTTTAATTTAGGAACACTTCCACAAATTAAAGTTACATTTTCCTCATAGAAGTCATACTTCTATTTTTCCCAACGCTTATAAACTTCTTTATAAGCCGTTCAACACATTGAACTATTTTACTTCTCAACGGGATCTAGAAAGCTAGTACTTGTGTGGCCCTCAATGGTTCAATGATACAACTAGCCGTTCACATATCTATGTGATTCGGACTAAACATGTCCTTATTTGAGCATACCCCAATTGGTCCATTCTTACTTATCAACTCCTTGATAACAAGAACGTCAGAACTCAAGTCTGATAGTACCCAACCAATCATGTTAAACGCCTAGCAGCATCGCTTACATGATTCCCTAGGTATCAAATGATAGTGCATGCATGAACCATTCAATTATGGTTAGCGTACAGTACGGTCCCTTCATTTCATATATCCCAACTGATTCGACAACCATTGGTATATCGAGAGTTGTCAATGAATCGATACTATGTGTCATGTTGTAGTTGCATCGATGGTATAATCTATGAAACCCCTTTCATAATTACCACCACACTCTGATCAGAGATTTCATACTACATACACATAGGATATCCATACCCGAAGGTAAGTGGTGAATCCCCTACTACAATGCATCGACTCCTATATGTTTCGCCAAAACATCCAACCTTGCCACCTGATGACCCCATGAGAGTCGGTAAACAAGCCAAAGTGTAATGCTAGCACATAGAGTCCCAATGTAGTCCCGGGTCACAAGGACTAATGGTGTACAACCATAAACTAGGACGTTTCCACTCGATAAGTGAGAACCACTTGGAAAGTCCTTTATGGAGGGTTGTCCAGTGCACTCTACCAGGAGCACCTATCTGCATGCTCGGACATCAAAATGTCCCCTACAAATGAAACATAGTACTCACATCACAAATACTAGTCTCGAACTTGGGCGGCCTATATCCTTCTTAGCGGCGGCTGAATCGACTAGGAACTGTTTAGAATATACAGTATTCCAAATATGAGTTTCATGATACTCATCATATGAGCATCTCATATTCTTTCTACTATTTGTATATTCAAGGGCTTTATCTATGCAACTCGCATGGGTATACAGATAAAGATGTGCCAAAATAATAATTTCAAATATTATTAAATTAAAGATTGCTTATACATAGAGTTCATTGTGAACACTCGGTCAACACATGGCTCGACGGGCACCTACTCTAACAATCTCCCACTTGCACTAGAGCCAACTACCCATATGGTTCAAACCCATCGATTCGCGATGCTTCTCGAATAATGGTCCAGGTAAAGGCTTAGTTAGTGGATCAGCAACAATATCTGCGGAGCCGACTGTGTCAATCTACACTTCTCCTCTTTCCACAATCTCTCGGAGGATGTGATACTTTCTCACAATACGTGTTTGGATTTCTGATGAGACCTTGGCTCCTTCGCTTGAGCTACAGCTCCCGTGTTGTCACAAAACACCAGGACAGGAGCAACTCCATTAGGAATGACGCCCAAATCTTGGACGAAATTCCTTATCCAAACAGCCTCCTTTGTTGCATCTGATGCAGCAATGTATTCGGCCTTTGTGGTGGAATCCGCAGTATTGTCTTGCTTGTAACTCTTCCAAAAGACAACAGCACCATTGAGCATGAATACAAACCCAGAGATTGACTTCGAGTCATCGATATCGCTTTGGAAGCTAGAGTCGGTATAGCCTTCCAATTTAAGTTCTCCACCCCCATAGACCAAAAACAACTTATTGGTCCTTTTCAAATACTTGAGGGTGTCTTTCACAGCTTTCCAGTGTGGAAGACCAGGGTTCGATTGATATCTACTCACTACACGTAGTGCGAAAGCCACGTCAGGACGTGTAGATATCATCCCATACATGATACTACCAATCGCAGATGCATAAGGAATGCTTGTCATCGCCGCTATCTCTGCATCAGTCTTGGGAGACGTAGACTTGGATAGGGACACGCCATGACACATTGGTAGATGTCCTGTCTTGGACTCATCCATCGAGAACCGCTTCACGATGGTATCAATGTATGTGGACTGGGTGAGACAAATCAATCTTCTTGATCTATCTCTATAGATCTGTATTACCAATACAAAAGATGCTTCACCCAAGTCCTGCATCGAGAACTTACTTGCTAACCATATTTTAGTTGATTGCAACATTCTTACATCATTCCCAATGAGTAGAATGTCATCAACATAAAGCACCAGAAATGTCACAGCACTCCCACTAACCTTCTTATACACACAGGGTTCCTCAGGATTCTTAGTAAAACCAAACTCTTTAATTGTACTATCGAATATGAGGTTCCAACTCCTAGATGCCTTCTTTAAACCATAAATAGATCTCTGAAGTTTGCATACCATATACTCACTTCTGACAGATGTAAACCCTTCAGGTTTAGACATGTAAATCTCTTCCTTAAAGTCCCCATTAAGAAAGGCTGTCTTGACATCCATTTGCCATATCTCATAGTCATACCATGCAGCTATGGCTAGCACTATCCTAATCGACTTGAACATTGCAACTGGAGAAAAGGTTTCCTCAAAGTCAACTCCTTGTCTTTGAGTATATCTTTTTGCCACCAATCGCGCTTTGAAGGTCATACCTTCCCATCCGCCCCAACTTTCCTCTTGTAAATCCATTTACACCCTATGGGAACAGTTTCCTCAGGTGGATCACGAGATTCCACACTTGGTTCGAATGCATGGAATTCATCTCAGATTCCATTGCTTCAAGCCACTTGGATGAATCGGCATCAGATAACGCTTCCTTGAAGGTCCTTGGATCACATCCATGGATAGGCTCATCATGGCCCTCTTCAAGAAGCAGACCATACCTCATAGGTGGTCTCGAGACTTTCTCGGATCTTCTAGGAGCTTGTATCTCCTCTCTTGGCTCTTCGGGTGTGGGTTCTACAATTGTGGGTGTCTCTCGAACCTCTTCGAGTTCTATCATCTCCCCTTTTCAATCCAATAGAAATTCCTTTTCCAAAAAGGTTGCATTCCTAGAAACAAACACCTTTGTTTCTTGGGGATGATAGAAATAGTATCCAACTGAATTCCTTAGATATCCCACAAAGTAACATAAAATGGATCGACTATCCAATTTATCTCCCACTACCTGCTTCACATAAGCAGAGCACCCCCATATTCTAAGATAAGAATAAATGGGAGGCTTATCCATCCATATCTCATATGGAGTCTGCCTTTAAATGGACATTTAGTGGAATATCTTTCAATTTTAAGTTATAGAGATCGTTTTCAAGTTCTCCAGTACCAATCAAACATTCATTCTTGTAATTATTGCAAACACCTTTGCCAAATAAACAAGAATATCCATATTTATCAACATAGAAATGGAAACAATGTTTTCCTATCAAATCAGGTACAAACAAAACATCTCTTAAAAATTTAACTTAAAATTATTGTTCAACAATAAGTAAACATCTCCCAATCCTTGGCAGCAACTCTTGCCCCATTGCCCATCCTCAAGAAGGTCTCACCTTCCCTGAGCCTCCTACTTCTTACCATCACCTGCAAATCGTTACAGAGATGTGAGCCACAGCCGGTATCCAATACCCAAGAAGTAAAGTTAATTGAAATGTTTACTTCAATATAGAACATACCATTTCCAGAACCCTTTTGGGCAAGATATTCCCAGCAGTTACGCTTCCAATGTCAAGGCTTCTTGCAGTGATGACATACATCAGCAGTCTTGTCAGCCTTAACTGGTGTGGCTGCCACAACGGGATTCGGAGATTGCCTCATCAAGGGCACGTTCTTCTTGAGACGTTTGAAAGAACGCTTCTTTCGCTTCCCATGTGGATCAATCTTCGTACCAGATGAAGAACCCACATAAAGAACCGATTTCTCTTTCTTGATGGTGGATTCAAAGGTCACAAGCATGTTCACCAACTCAACAAGGGTCGGCTCCATCTTGTTCATGTTGAAATTCACCACAAAAGGATCAAAAGAGCTAGGCAGTGACAAGAGTAACACGTCAGTGGTCAACTCCAAAGGCAACATCAAATCAATGCCAACGAGTTTGTCCACGAGCCCAATCACCTTTAGGCCATGCTCATTGACCGAGTCCCCATCTCACATGCGCAAAGTGATCGGCTCCTTGACGGTCGCATGCCTAAGAGGACGTGTTTGCTCTCCAATGAGCTCCTTGAGATCAAATGAATGTCAGCAGCACTCTTTGCATCCTCAAAACGCCTCTGCAGCTCATCATTCATAGAAGCCTGCATATAACACTTGGCTTTCATGATGCGAACACGGATGTGCACGTCCCAAGGAAAGCATGGGAACCCTTAGAGTTACCTGCGGGACCAATCACTAGGGGACGACTGAAGAAGTTTAAAGAGGCGTTACATGGGCTTATGAGCAAGGAAGAAGGACTTACAAGCAAGGTGCAAAGTGCTGAAGGGTTCATGATGCATGGGAATAAGTTTGGGAGCCAAAGGAACATTATTCAGGTGATAAATGAAGAGGAGTCCAGCAGCTTCGGCGCCCGACAAGCCAAACATTACCGCCCGAGCGCCACACTTACTGTCCAAGGAGAAAATTTCCAGAACCCTCGGCGCCCGAGCGGTCACATTCTACCGCTCGAGCGCGAATAGTCCAGAGCCTTCGGCGCTCGAGCGGTCAAATTATACCCCCCGAGCGCGAGTCATATTCGGGAAATTATTTGTTTCTTTATTTAGAGATTTAATTATCTTGGTAACTAGATTTGATATCTTTTGATATGTAAACCTATGATGGACGAAAATTGGAAGACACTTTTAGAATATTATTGATTGAATATCAAACTTTGAGATTTTTCTCTCAACTTTCAAGGCTCTTGCTTTGTTCTTCAAAAACAAAAAAATCAAACTTATCAAAGTTTTTAACTTTGTGGCGTTAGTCGATCGTGCTTGTGCGGATTGTCTTAGACTTGTTTTTTGAAGGATCGTCATAATTTTCGATTGTTTATCTCGTGATTATTTGTTGCTAAACTTTTCATAGTTTAGAGGTGAAAATCACAACACACACACTTGATTCAAAAGATCGGGACAAAACGAATTCCTTGTTCGATATTAAATTGAGGGCGCGATTCATATCTAATCATGTTTGCTTTTATTAGTACGTGGATTCACATCATTTGGTATCAGAACTTAGGCTCATTGAATTCAAGTAAGTTTATCCTTCAGATCTAATTATTCTTTAGTTCCGCTTTCATATCTGATTCGTTCTATTATTCTTCGTCGTTCGTGAATCTGTGATACACGAAACTTCGTGTCTTATTTTTCTCTGAATTTTCGGAATTTTCAGAGCAGGAAAAAAAAAGTACCAAAAATTCTAAAATTTGCCAATATTTCTTTTTGATATTTTGTTCTGTCCCTTTTTGTGAGACATATAGAAGTGTTTCACACAGTCAAAAAAAAAATATCTATCTTTAACTTGCTTGTCTGCGCAGTCCACGTGAGTCGATCGCATTTGTTCACGAGTTTGAACTTGATTGTTTGATAGACGAATACAAAGCTTGTGCACCCTTTAGAGAGAGACTTCAAATTCGAGTGGAAACATTTGAGTGTGAGTGTTATTTCTTTGGAGTGACTAGTGAGTATTTGTTGTGAGCAAACAAAATACGATAGGAGAGACGAGTGAATTTCTTTGGAGTGATCGTGAGAAGTTAGGTGAGGAATATTTTTTTCTACTAACGTTTTCTTGCAGGTACAAATCTGAAATTAAATGGAGTTGGAGGTAGGAGATAATTCGAACCCGGGGTTATCTAAGTTTCAAATGGAGGAGTTGTTTGGGCATTTTAGTAGGATGTTGAAGGTTGAGATGGAGCCGTTACATGAGCGGTTGGATAGGCTTGAGGTTAGTACGAGTGAAAAAAAATCAAATCCTAAAAATATGGGTAGAGATAAAGAAGAAGAGGAAGAGTTTGATTTTGGAGGAGAAGAGGAGAGCCAAAATGATAATTGTGGTAGGAATGGAAGAGGTAGAGGAATTGGTAGAGGTAGAAGAGAAGCCGTTCGGGGTAGATATGATGGGAATAGAGAAGATGGTAATATGAGTAGTATTAAGATGAAAATCCCTTCGTTCCATGGGAAATCTGATCCGGAGGCATATTTAGAGTGGGAAAAGAGGGTAGAGATTGTGTTTGAGTGTCACCACTATTCCGAACAAAAGAAGGTGAGGTTGGCGGTGGTTGAATTTTTAGACTATACTCTCATTTGGTGGGATCAATTAGTGACCACTAGGAGGAGGTACAATGAGAGGCCCATAGAAACTTGGGATGAGATGAAGAGAGTGATGAGAAAAAGGTTTGTGCCCAACCACTACTATAGGGAGATGTTTAAGAGGCTACAAACTTTAAGGCAAGGGGTGAATAGTGTTGAGGACTACTATAAGGAGATGAAAGTAGTCATGATTAGGGCTAATATTGAGGAAGATAATGAGGCGACGATGGCTCGTTTTCTTTGTGGTTTGAATAGGGAAATCCAAAATCAAGTTGAGCTTCGGCACTACTTGGATCTAGACGAAATGGTGCAAATGGCCATAAAAGTGGAGCAACAACTCAAAAGGTGTGGAACTGGCCGCACCAATCAAACCGGAGGTTCATCATCTTCATGGCGATCAAATGTGGTGAAGCGTGAGGAGAATAAGGTGGTGAGCAAGCCCAAATTTGAGACCAAACAAGAGGCACCTAAGCAAGGAGTGCAAGGTAAATCTGAAACTCCTTCTAATCGATCTAGAGATACTAAATGTTTTAGGTGTCAAGAGTTGGGTAATATTTCTAGTGAATGTCCTAATAAGAGGGTGATGATGTTGAATGACTATGGTGAGTATGAATCTCATAGTGAGGGTGATGATGATGATGAGATGCCTGCATTAGAGGATCCTGACGAGGGGTATGAGGCGGATATAGGTGAGGCACTAGTGACTAGGCGTATCATGAGTGCCAGGGTCAAGGAGGAGGAGACTAACCAAAGAGAGAACTTGTTCCACACTAGGTGTTTTGTGAATCAAAAGGTTTGCAATTTAATCATAGATGGGTGGAGTTGTACGAATGTGGCTAGTGTTGAGATGGTGGAAAAATTGAGCTTGCCTACACTAAAGCACCCTCAACCATATAGACTTCAATGGTTGAATGATTGTGCGGAGGTGAAGGTGACAAAACAGGTGTTGGTGTCTTTTTCGATTGGGAAGTACATTGATGAGGTTTTATGTGACGTAGTGACAATGCATGCTTGTCATATCTTGTTGGGTAGGCCTTGGCAATACGATAGGAAGGTGACTCATGATGGTTTCAAGAATAGGTATTCCTTTATGTTAAAAAAGGATTCCATTGTATTACTTCCTTTGTCCCCCAAGCAAGTGTTGGAGGACCATTTGAAAAAGAAAAAGAGAGATGAGGCCGAAAGAAAGAGTGAACTAAAAAGTGAGGAGGCCTTGGAAAATAAAAAGGAAATGGCTGAAAAAAAGAGTGATAAAAAAAGTGAGATAGCCAAACAAAATAAAAAGGAGAGAAAAGAAAATGAGGGAAAAGAAAATGAGAGGAAAGCGGCCAAAAAGAAAACATACATGGCCCAAAAAAGTGAGTTGAAGCAATTAATGCACACACATGAACGACTTGTGTTGATTCTTTATAAAGAGATCCTCTTTAACACAAGTGATATAGCCGGGTCCCTTCCGAGCATTGCTGTTTCACTTTTGCACGAATTTGATGATATATTTCCGGAGGAGCTACAAGGGCTTATGAACAATGAAGAAGGACTTACAAGCAAGGTGCAGAGTGCTGAAGGGTTCGTGATGCATGGGAGTAAGTTTGGGAGTCATAAGAACACCATTCAAGTGATGAATGAAGAAAACGCCCAGAATGCTCCGCGCCCGAGCGGTAAAATACTACCGCCCGAGCACCAAACGTACTGTCCAAGAGTTGAACTTCAGATTAGTCGGCGCCCGAGCGGGCATTTTCTACCGCCCGAGCGCGAATAGTCCACAACCCTCGGCGCTCGAGCGGTAATATCCTACCGCCCGAGCGCGAGTCAGATGCGAGAAAATCTTTAGTTTCCTAGTTAGAGTTTAATTGATCTTGGTAACTTGATTTTGAGAATCTTTAGATTGTACACAATATTATGGACGAAATTTTGAGGACAAGACACATTATTTTTATTGAGTTTATCAAACTTTGAGTTCTTCTCTCAAACTTTTTTCAAAGCTTTGCTTTGTAATCAAAAATCAAACTTATCAAAGTTTTTACTTTGTGGAGTTTGTCGATCGTTCTTGTGCGGATTGTCAAGGGCTTGTTCTTTGAAGGTTCGTTATAAATTCGATTGTTTATTTTCCGTGGTTATTTGTTGCTAAACTTTTCATAGTTTAGAGGTGAAAATCACACACACACTTGATTCAAAAGATCGGGACAACACATCGATCCTTGCTCGTTATTGAATAGAGGGCGCGATTCGATTTTAATCGTGTTTGCTATTTATTCGTACGAGGATTCTTATCATTTGGTATCAGTGCTTTTGGTTAATTGAATTCAAGTAAGTTTATCCTTTGTTCTATTATCAGATCTAATTATCCTTTAGTTTCGCTTTCAGATCTGTTTTGTTCTATCATTCTTCGTCCTTCGTGAATCTGTGATACACGAAATTTTGTATCTTATTTATTTTTATTTGAATTTTCGGAATTCTTAGAGAGAGAGAAAAAAATACCAAAAATCCAAAATTCACCATTATTTTTTTTTTGTATTTTGTTCTATTCCTTTTGTAAGTCATATACAAGTGTCTCACACAGTCAAAGAAAAATTATTTACCTTCAAATTGCTTGTCTACGCAGTCTAAGTGAGTCTATCACAATTGTTCACAAGTTGAAATTGATTGTTTGATATTCAAATACAAAGCTTGAATGCACTTTCGAGAGAAACGTCAAATTCGAGTGGAAACATCTTAGTGTGAGTGTTATTTCTTTGGAGTGACTAGTGAGTATTTGTTGTGAGCAAAAAAAAAAAATACGAGAGGGGAGAGACGAGTGATCTTCTTTGGAGTGACCATGAGAATTTTGGGTGAGGCATATTTTGTTTTCTACTAACGTTTTCTTGCAGGTACAAATCTGAAATTTAATGGAGAGGGAGGTAGGAGAAAATTCTAACCAAGGGTTGTCTAAGGTCCAAATGGAGGCGTTGTTTGGGCATTTCTCCAGGATCATGAGGGTGGAGTTGGAGACGAGAGGATGAGTAGGCTTGAAGTTAGTGCTAGTGGAGGTAAATCTAAGCCTAAGGATTTGGGTAGAGGAGAAGAAGATGAAGAGTATGATTTGGGAGGAGATGAGGAGAGCCAAAATGAAAATTGGGGTAGGAATGGAAGAGGTAGAGGATTTGGTAGAGGAGGGAGAGAAGCCACATGGGGTAGATACAATGACAGGAATAAGGAAGATGGTAATATGGGTAGTATTAAGATGAAGATTCCTTTGTTCCATGGGAAATCTGACCCGGAGGCATACTTAGAATGGGAAAAGCGGGTAGACTTTGTGTTTGAATGTCACCACTACTCCGAACAAAAGAAGGTTAGGTTGGCGGTGGTGGAATTTCTAGACTATGCTCTCATTTGGTGGGATCAATTAATGACCACTAGGAGGAGGTATAATGAGAGACCCATTGAAACTTGGGATGAGATGAAGAGGGTCATGAGGAAGAGGTTTGTGCCCAACCACTACTATAGGGAGACGTTTAAGATGCTACAAACTTTGAGGCAAGGGGTAAGGAGTGTTGAGGACTACTATAAGGAGATGGAGGTAGTCATGATTAGGGCAAATATTGAGGAAGATAGTGAGGCGACGATGGCTCGTTTTCTTTGTGGTTTGAACAAGGAGATTCAAGATCAAGAGGAGCTTCGGCACTACTTGGATCTAGACGAAATAGTGCAAATGGCCATAAAAGTGGAGCAACAACTCAAGACGCGTGGAGTTGGCCGCACCAATCAAACCGGGGGTTCATCATCTTCTTGGCGACCAAATGTGGCAAAACGTGATGAAAATAAGGTGGTGATCAAGCCCAAGGTTGAGACCAAACAAGAGGCGCCTAAACAAGGAGTGCAAGGTAAATCTGAAACTCCTTCTAATCGATCTAGGGATGTTAAATGTTTTAGGTGTCAGGGGTTAGGTCATATTTCTAGTGAATGTCATAATAAAAGGGTAATGATTTTAAATGACTATGGTGAGTATGAATCTCATAGTAAGGGTGATGATGATGATGATGAGATGCCTGCATTAGAGGATCCTGACGAGGGTTATGAGGCGGTAGTAGGTGAAGCACTAGTGACTATGCGAATCATGAGTGCCCAAGTCAAGGAGGAGGAGACTAACTAACGAGAAACTTGTTCCATACTAGGTGTTTTGTAAATCAAAAGGTTTGCAATCTCATAATAGATGGGGGAGTTGTACTAATGTGGCAAGTGTTGAGAGGGTAGAAAAATTGGGTTTACCTACATTAAAGCATCCTCAACTATATAGGCTTCACTGGTTGAATGATTGTGCGGAGTTGAAGGTTACAAAACAAGTGCTAGTGCCTTTTGCTATTGGGAAGTATGTGGATGAGATCTTGTGTGATGTGGTACCCATGCATGCATGTCATATCTTGTTGGGTAGACCTTGGCAATATGATAGGAGTGTGACACATGATGGGTTCAAAAATAGGTATTCCTTTGTATTGAATAAAGAAACCATTGTATTACTCCCTTTGTCCCCGAAGCAAGTGTTGGAGGACCATTTGTATAAAAAGAAGAGAGATGAGGCCGAAAAAAAGAGTGAACTAAAAAGTGAGATGGCCTTTGAGAATAAAAATGAAATGGCTGAAAAAAAGAGTGATCAAAAGAGTGAGACGGCCATACAAAAGAAAAATGAGAGGAAAGAGGCCGAAAAGAAATCATATATGGCCCAAAAAAGTGAGTTGAAGCAATTGATGCACACACATGATCCACTTGTGTTGATTCTTTATAAAGAGATCCTCTTTAACACAAGTGATATAGCTGGGACCCTTCCGAGCATTGTTGTTTCACTTTTGCAGGAATTTGAAGATTTATTTCCAGAAGAGTTACCTCAAGGCTTACCACCATTGAGGGGAATCGAGCACCAAATCGATTTCGTGCCTGGGAGTGCATTGCCAAATCGTCCAGCTTATAGGAGCAACCCGAAGGAGACCAAGGAGCTTCAACGGCAGGTAAGTGAGTTGTTAGATAGGGGTTTTGTGCGTGAGTCCATGTCTCCTTGTGCTGTACCTGTTTTGCTATTACCTAAGAAGGGTGGATCATGGCGTATGTGTGTAGATTGTAGGGCAATCAATAACATAACCATTAAGTACAGGCATCCCATACCTAGACTAGATAATATTTTAGATGAATTGCATGGTGCATATGTCTTTAGTAAAATTGACTTGAAGAGTGATTATCACCAAATTAGGATGAGGGAAGGTGATGAATGGAAAACTGCTTTTAAAACCAAGTATGGGTTATATGAGTGGATGGTAATGCCATTTGGCTTAACTAACGCCCCTAGCACCTTTATGAGGTTAATGAATCATGTTTTGCGTGCACACATAAGAAAGTTTGTTGTTGTTTATTTTGATGATATCCTAGTGTATAGCAAATACTTGGATGAGCATGTTAATCACTTGAGACTTGTCCTAATCACACTAAGGGCTGAAAATTTGTATGCTAACTTAAAGAAATGTGATTTTTGTACAAGCAAACTTGTCTTTCTTGGTTTTGTGGTAAGCTCACAGGGTATACAAGTTGATGAAGACAAGGTAAGTGCCATTCGAGATTGGCCAACGCCTACTACTGTTGGTCAAGTTCGAAGTTTTCATGGTCTTGCAAGCTTCTATAGGAGGTTTGCAAAGGATTTTAGCACACTGGCAGCACCAATGACGGCAGTGATCAAGAAAAACGTCCCATTCCATTGGGGCGAGGAGCAAGAGAAGTCTTTTAATCTTATTAAGCAAAAGTTAATTAATGCTCATTTACTTGTTTTACCTGATTTTGCTAATACCTTTGAAATTGAATGTGATGCTTCAGGTGTAGGTATTGGTGGCGTCTTGATGAAAGGAGGTCGACCGGTGGCGTACTTTAGCGAGAAACTAAATGGAGTCGCCCTGAACTATCCCACGTATGATAAGGAGTTCTACGCTCTTGTGAGGACTCTAGACACGTGGCAGCACTACTTAAGGCCTAAAGAGTTTGTGATTCATACGGATCATGAATCCCTAAAGCACCTTAAGGGGCAATAAAAGCTGAACAAGCGGCATGCTAAGTGGGTGGCATTCATGGAAACGTTTCCATACATCATCAAGTACAAACAAGGTAAGGAAAATGTAGTGGCTGACGCACTATCACGAAGGTACGTACTAATTTCTACCTTGGAGTCTAAAATTTTGGTGTTTGAGCATGTGAAAGAATTATATGTACTAGATGAGGATTTTAAGGAAGTATTTGAAACTTGTATGCATAATAAAAATAAAAAATTCTATTTGCATAATGGTTTCTTGTTTAGAGGAGATAGGTTGTGCATCCCTAAATCATCCATTCGTGAATTACTTGTTAGGGAGGCACATGGGGTGGTTTGATGGGACAGTTTGGTGTGGCAAAAACCTTGAATGCTTTGCATGAACATTTTTATTGGCCACATATGAAGCGTGATGTTGAGCGAGTTTGTGATAAGTGCATAACTTGTAGGCAAGCTAAGTCTAGGACACAACCACATGGATTGTATACACCACTTCCTGTTTCTAGTGAACTTTGGATTGTCATTTCTATGGACTTTGTTTTGGGGTTGCCTAGGACTAAGAAGGGGAGAGAGTCGATATTTGTTGTTGTTGATAGATTTTCTAAGATGGCACATTTTATTGCTTGTCACAAAACTGATGATGCATCTCACATTGCGGATTTGTTTTTTAGAGAAGTCGTTAGGTTGCATGGCCTGCCTAGGACTATTGTTTCTGACCGTGATGTTAAGATTTTGAGTTACTTTTGGAAAACTTTGTGGGCTAAACTTGGCACAAAATTGTTGTTTTCTACTACATGTCATCCTCAAACGGATGGACAGACTGAAGTTGTTAATAGAACTTTAGGGACACTTTTGCGTGCAATTCTTAAGAAGAACTTAAAGAATTGGGAAGATTGTTTACCATTTGTTGAGTTTGCTTATAATCGTTGTGTGCATTCTACTACAAATTATTCGCCATTTGAAATTGTATATGGTTTTAATCCTTTGACTCCGTTGGATTGGATGTCTTTACCTGTGAGTGAAAGATTGAACATGGACGGCAAAAAGAAGGCTGAATTTGTTAGAGGGTTGCATGAAAAGGTCAAGGCCAACATTGAGAAGAGAAATGAGCAATATGCCAAGCAAGCCAACAAAGCGAAGAAGAAGGTGATATTTGAGAAGGGAGATTGGGTGTGGCTCCACTTGTGGAAGGAAAGGTTCCCTGAGAAACGTCGTTCAAAGCTACTACCGAGGGGTGATGGACCATTTCAAGTCCTCGAGAGGATCAATGACAACGCCTACAAACTTGATCTACCAGGTGAGTATAACGTCAATTCTACTTTTAATGTTAGTGATCTTTCTTTGTTTGATGTAGGTGATGAGCGAGATTTGAGGACAAATCCTTTTCAAGAAGGGGAGGATGATGCGAACACGGATGGTCAAGCTCCAAGGAAAGCATGGGATCCTTTAGAGTTGCCGGAGGGACCAATCACGAGAGGACGGCTAAAGAAATTCAAAGAGGCACTACAAGGGCTTATGAGCAATGAAGAAGGACTTACAAGCAAGGTGCAGAGTTCTGAAGGGTTCGTGATGCATGAGAGTAAGTTTGGGAGTCATAAAACCACCATTCAAGTGATGAATGAAGAAAACGCTCAGAATGCTCCGCGCTCGAGCGGTAAAATACTACCGCCCGAGCGCCAAATGTACTGCCCAAGAGTTGATTTCTAGAACAGTCGGCGCCCGAGCGGGCATTTTCTACCGTCCGAGCGCGAATAGTCCAGAACCCTCGGCGCTCGAGCGGTAATATCCTACCGCCCGAGCGCGAGTCAGATGCGAGAAAATCTTTAGTTTCCTAGTTAGAGTTTAATTGATCTTGGTATCTTGATTTTGAGAATCTTTAGATTGTACACAATATTATGGACAAAATTTTGAGGACAAGACACATTATTATTATTGAGTTTATCAAACTTTGAGTTCTTCTCTCAAACTTTTTTCAAAGCTTTGCTTTGTAATAAAAAATCAAACTTATCAAAGTTTTAACTTTGTAGCGTTTGTCTATCGTTCTTGTGCGGATTGTCAAGGGCTTGTTCTTTGAAGGTTCGTTATAAATTCGGTTGTTTATTTTCCGTGGTTATTTGTTGCTAAACTTTTCATAGTTTAGAGGCGAAAATCACACACACACTTGATTCAAAAGATCGGGACAACACATCGACCCTTGCTCGTTATTGAATAGAGGGCGCGATTCGATTTTAATCGTGTTTTCTATTTATTCGTACGAGGATTCGTATCATTTACTTTATAAATTTTCGCTCCCACTGTTTTGACATCTTTCACTACCCTCTAGTGAAAACGGGAAACTCCTTTCCATAGTAGGTACGCAAGGACCAATTAGCGAATTATGATCCCGAATAATATCAGCCAATCACAATTCCTAAAAGGTAGTTTCCAATTGCATCTCCATGCACCCCTCTACGTAAAATTTTTTCTCACGCTTGATTAGGACCCAATAATATGACGTCGTTCATCTTTACGTGTCAAGCCTTACCCATCGATGTCGAACCTTAATGTACGGTCTCCATGAGTTCCCTCAATAATATGAGCCGAAATCATGGGAGGTCCACGTAGTTCACATCACCATGTCAATGGATGTCACAGCTTTCCGGCACCCGAGGCCCCCCAAGAATATGAGCCGAGCCCCGAGCACGGGTAGCGTTAATCATGCACCCATTGTCAATGGAAGACATGGAAATTATAAACAAATTTATAATTCCCTTTTTTGGGCTTGATATTAATTTTGAATATTATTCAAAATGAGGGTTTTTTAATTTTGAAAGGTCTCATCATTAATTTTATTTAAAAGCTCGCCATGTTTGATCATATGTTTGCCGGATTCATGCAACTTTGTTATTATCATAATAATAACTCACACACTCATTATTTATAACGTATCATGCATATATTATAAACAGTAAACAAAACAAGGATGATCAATCGCCCCAAAACTAACGGCCTGTGTGAGCTAAACACGGGCCTATGTCCAATCCTAGGGAAATGCATGCGATGCAAATGCAACTATTACATATGCTTCCAATATTTACATGTCTTTGATCTTCATAATCATCATGGACACCATCTTCCAATCTTGATCTTCCATTATACTAATATTTACAAATAAATTTCCATGGCAAATAGGGATACATCTCATGGGGTGGGAACGGGCCATAAATCAAACCCACTTTATAAATTGATAATTATTACAATCATTCAACACAAAATATCCTAGCATACACCTAGAAAATTGGGCTTGGGCTTTTGATCATCATTCATGCATAATATCACATATAATACACAATCAATTAATTATCACAATAATTAATTGATCCAATATTATATATCTTAATCCAATCACTAACCACCACGATTATAAACTAAATTAACAAAGTATACAAACTCCTTTGTCTACTTTCCAATTAATTTATTTACAACCGAATTTCTTGTAAATCACAATTTACTATAAATAATTAAAGTCCAACTTCAATTATTTATTTCATGAGAAAATATTTGCAACTTGCGTAAATTTAAACTTAAGGGTCCAAAAAATCATTTTTCACCAAAAACATTTTGGCCCATTTAAATTTCACAAATTATGTTAGCCATCTAATGGCCCATGAGACTTTGATAATCCAAAACACTTTTGGAAACCCTAGTCGTCATCGTCGTCGCCGGGGCTCCGTCGCCGGATTCCAGCCAACTTACAAAATTTTTTTATTTTTTATTAAAATGAAGGGGCTGTTCGGGCAGGCCCGAAATGGGCAGCCCCTCGGGCAGCCCGAGCTGCCCAAAATAGGCAGCAACATACTGCCCGAAATTTCCCCAAAAACGGCCTCGATTTTGTTGCAAAAATCCATCTCATGCGGTTAGAAATTGACCTCAATATAATATTATGTAAATGATACACAAAATAGTATCCTTAGCTCTGATACCACTTGAAAGGGGATCGATTTTAGAGTGTTCAAATGCGCAACGAAAGTTTTAAAATTGTTTTTTAACAAGAAATTCAAACACCCTCTACTAAGATGTGTAGCAAATACAAAACCACAATATGTCATACATAAGGTGTTTAAGAAATGTACCTATCAATCTCAAAGATTGATGTAATGGCTCCAACCAAGTTGTAAACAACTTGGCTCTTGAAAGGATGGCAAATCTTCAATCTTCCCCCTGAGCACACCTTGCTCAAATATTAAGCCCACCACCAACTAGCTAGAACCCCTCTTATTTTGCACTAGAAAAATAAGAGGATTTTTCAAGGAGAAGAATATCGTTTTCTCAACAATTGAAGAACAAAAAGAGAGAAAAATTGGAGAGAAAAGTGTGCAAAGTTTCGGCCAAGGTGAGTGTAGAGAGGAGGGAGGAGTGTTTTCTTGGTTGTTGAAAAAGTTAGAATGGCATGTGCATGTCATGCCTTGGATATTGAAAAATTTGTCTCCCAACCCTTCACCTCCCATGCATGCAATTTTATTTGGTTTTTAACAATTAAAAACCCATGGACTTAATTTATTTATCTCAAACAAATTTGAGACTAATTAAACATTACTTGAATTTACTTAAGCCACTAGTTGAATAATTATTTTCCTATTGGGCTCTGAAAGACCCAATATGATTTAATTAATTCAACACTTGAATTAATTTAATTATTTTGACTCTACTAGGCCCACTAGTGTTTAATTAATTCAACACTTGACTAAATTTAATTTAGTCCATAATAATGTTAATGAAAATCACAATTTTCAAATACATTATTTATTTGGCCAACTTTTAATTTAGGAATACTTCCACAAATTAAAAGTTATATTTCCCTCATAGAAGTCAAACTTCTATTTTTCCTAACGTTTATAACTTCCTTTATAAGCCATTCAACACATTGAACTATTTTACTTCTCAACGGGATATAGAAAGCTAGTACTTGTGTGGCCTTCAATGGTTCATTGATACAACTAACCGGGGGTTCACATCTCCATGTGATTCGGACTAAACATATCCTTATTTGAGCATACCCCAAATGCTCCATTCTTACTTATCAACATCTTGATAACAAGAACGTCAGAACTCAAGTCTGATAGTACCCAACCAATCATGTTAAACGCCTAGCAGCATCGCTTACATTATTCCCTAGGTATCAAATGATAGTGCATGCAAGAACCATTCAATTATGGTTAGCGTACAGTACGATCCCATCATCTCGTATATCCCGACCGATTCGACAACCATTGGTATATCGAGAGTTGTCAATGAATCGATACTATGTGTCATGTTGTAGTTGCATCGATGGTGTAATCTATGTAACCCCTTTCCTAATTGACAACATAATCTGATCAGAGATTTCATACTACATACACATAGGATATCCATACCCAAAGGTAAGTGGTGAATCCCCGACTACAATGCACAGACTCCTATATGTTTCGCCAAAACACCCAACCTTGCCACCTGATGACCCCATGAGAGTCGGTAAACAAGTCAAAGTGTAATGCTAGCACATAGAGTCTCAATGTTTTCCCGGGTCATATAGACTAATGGTGTACAACCATAAACTAGGACGTTTCCACTCGATAAGGGAGAACCACTTGGAAAGTCCTTTATGGAGGGTTGTTCAGTGCACTCTACTAGGAGCACCTATCTGCATGCTCGGACATTGCGGGGACCCGGGCTCTAACTCAATTATCTTTGGGATTAAATGGATTTTTGCTAGAAAATGTGGGTCAAAAATTTGCTTTTAACATACTACACATACATAAGATTTATTGCATTTCATTAAAAGCAAATACATGTCTTATTTCATTCATACAATCAAACTAGTATTTAAAAGTATTAATACATGTCTAATACAACAACTAGTTATTCTGCTACGCCCGTGATCACCACGCTATCATCTCTCAATCATCTTTGTCTCGACCCTGATCCTGCCCCACCTATTGTTATGCACACATACAGACACAACAACAGCCGGAAACTCCGATGAGAACAAATCCCAGTATAAAACATGTATACATGCATGTCATGAAATCAAATACCAAATCATAACACATAAGTCAGTAATTATGACACATTAGTGAATACAGATAAAACTCTTCGACTCTTATTCTTTGACTCGACTATATCTAAGTCTAGGGATCCCGGTGTGAATAAGACGTAACAAGTCTCCCACCTACTCTCCCAATCGTGGTGGCGGTACGTCTTATTCCTAGACTTCGGTCCTGTCTGTATCGAGTCTCTACAATCGGAGTCGATCTTCTCCTATGCTTCGATACCACCGAACATCTAGAAAGTTTGGCAAATCTGCCGATGACTCTCCTATCTCAATGCGTGTAAATAAATCAAGATAAAGCACAAGCATAGTAAGGTATAGAAATCTAGTATGTGATTTTGGGAAACTCGAATCAAATCTAACTCGAGTTGTATCTTCCCGAATCAACATGAATTATACCTTTCTTTCTGTCAATCTGACTCTATCGAAGTCTCGAACTCAAGGTCTGTCAATACTCAATCTGGGAATGACAATATCGAGGAGTACAATATCAATACATTGATCAAGTCAATACTGGATATAATCAGAATTAAATCAAATTCTGTTTTGACAGCATAACTGCACAATCTCAATATACCCAACAATACAAATCAACAGATATTCGTTCTCGCAACTCATAATCAATAACAATACAAATATGATATCAAATCTCAGTCAAATCAACTCTGAAATACATAACAATTCTATACGGTATCCGTTCTTCAATCCGGTTTCGATTATATGATGTCTAACATATCAAGAACATTATATAAGAATCATATCAGATTCTGGCAATACCATAATTTCAAATCATCTCAAAACGTAGTAAAACTTACGTCCAGTTGAAGCCTGCGTCGATAGGAACACAGTACTAAAGTCGGATTTAAAATCAGACGGACGGATGTTTTATAAATCACAAATCTACAAGACAAAAGGCGTAAGGATTTCTCGTAGTTTCCCAGGAGCTCTTCTCGTTTCTTGTTTAGGGAGGAATGAATGAATTGCACTTTATATATATCAAGTTGCATGTCTAAGTTACGGTCCTCTTTTCACATATTTCAGGTGGCGCTCGGGCGGCTGTCAGGATATCAACTTTGTTCTACCCTGGCGCTCGAGCGGTTACAAACTACCGCTCGGGCGCAGAATGTTCTGTTCAAAGGCTACCCTTAGCATGCACTGGCGCTCGGCGCGGTCGTTTCCTACCGCTCGGGCGCCAACTTTTCTGTCCGAGGCTTCTTGCCATTACATTTCTTCACTTTTCATTTCTTTCCTCATGCCTCCATTAACAATAATAGTTCAAAAGAGTGATATCAAATTTCAGGCCTTACAGACATCACAATGTCCCCTACCAATGAAACATGGTACTCACATCATAGATACTAGTCTCGAACTGGAGCGGTCTATATCCTTCTTAGCGGCGGCTGAATCGACTAGGAACTGTTTAGAATATACAATATTCCAAATATGAGTTTCATGATACTTATCATATGAACATCTCATATTCTTTCTACTATTTGTATATTCAAGGGCTTTATCTATGCAACTAGCATGAGTATAAAGATAAAGATGTGCCAAAATAATAATTTCAAATATTATTAAAATAAAGATTGCTTATACATAGAGTTTCATTGTGAACACTCGGCCAACACTTGGCTCGACGAGCACCTACTCTAACAATAAGTTAACTTATCTTTCAGGGTTTGGAATGCTTGTTGACATTCTATGGTCCATTCAAATCTGACAGCCTTTCGTGTCAAACTCGTTAATCGCAATGTGATCTTCGAAAAATTCGCTATGAACCGTCTGTAATATCCTGCCAAACCAAGAAAACTTCGTACCTCTGAAACTGTCTTTGGAATGGACAATTGCTTAATAGATTCAATCTTGGATGGATCGACCGCTATTCCTTCTTTTGACACAATGTGGCCCAAAAAAGTCACTTGCTCTAACCAAAATTCACATTTCTTTAATTTCGCATATAATTGTTTCTCCCTCAATGGCTGTAATACGATCCTCAAATGCTCCCTATGAAGTTCTCGTGTCTTCGAATATTTCAAAATGTCATTTATAAACACAATCACAAAAGCATCCAAATACGGCTTAAAGACACGATTCATCAAATCCATAGACACTGAAGGAGCATTAGTTAATCCAAATGACATCGCCAAAAATTCATAATGGCCATAGGGCGTACTCTACCATTACTGAATTCATTCTATTGAAGCGTAACGTAAAAAGCTCCTTCTCATGTTGCATTTCTTTGGTTTGGAAGTTATAGAATGTCGCCTAAGGATTTCTAACAAAGGAAAGCGCCTTACTATGCCATTTGATTGATTAAAGTTCTATGCTGCTCACCACTCCTTGAGGCCAAGGATGGGGTCGAACCATCATTCTAGGATTAGCAATCCAATACATTTCCATTATGTTTCTGATGCGAACATGAATGGTCAAGCTCCAAGGAAAGCATGGGATCTTTTAAAGTTGCCGAAGGGACCAATTACGAGGGGACAATTGAAGAGGTTCAAGGAAGCATTGCATGGGCTTATAAGCAAAGGAGAAGGACTTACAAGCGAGGTGCAGAGTACGGAAGGCTTCGTGATGCATGGGAGTACGTGTGGGTGCCAAATGAACATTATTCAAACATCTTTTGAACGACCGAGGCTACACGGACCCGAGCACGGACCTGTACATGGGGTCGTGTCCCTTACACTCGAGCATGAGGAATCCAGAGTCTACACGGATCCGAGAACGGACCTGTACACAGGGTCCGTGTCCATTACATTCGAGATGGAGAACTACAGAACCTACACGGACCCCACTCCGGACCTGTACACGGGGTACATGTCTTTTACGATTTGGCGAGAATTTTTTCCTTCTTTAGAGTTTTAATTTGTTTGATAACTAGATTTGATATCTTTGGGATAAGTAAATATATTATGGACGAAATTTGATACATTATTCAGATTGTTATTGATTTTTTTATCAAAGTTTTGGAGTTTTTATCTCAAAACATTCAAAGTCTTGCTTTGTTCTTCAAATCAAACTTATCAAAGTTTTTAACTTTGTGGCGTTTGTCGATCGTTCTTGTGCGGATTGTCATAGGCTTGTTCTTTGAAGGTTCCTTCGAGTTTTCGATTGTTTTCATTGTGATTATTTGTTGCTAAAATTATCATAGTTTAGAGGTGAAAATCACGCACACACTTGATTCAAAAGATCTGGACAACAAAACGAATTCCTTGTTTGTTATTGAATTGAGGGCGTGATTCATATTTAATCGTGGTTGCTTTCTTTACGCACGTGGATTCATATCATTTGGTATCAGAGCTTAGGTTCATTGAATTCAAGTAAGTTATCTTGTTCTTAAATATTCAGATCTGTGTTATCTCTTCGTTCGTTTCCAGATCTGTTTTGGTTTATCGTTCTTCTTCTTTTCGTGAATCTGTGATTCTCGAAATTTTTTTTATTTTTTTTTTCTTGGTGATTTTCGAATAGTACTCAGCAAAAAAAAAAAAAAAAAAGAGTACAAAAATTCCGAAAATTCACCATTATTTCTTTTTGGTATTTTGTTATATTCCTTTTTTTGAGTCATATACAAGTTCCTCACACAGTCAAAAAAAAAAATATATATTTATCTTCAAATTGCTTGTCTACGCAGTCCAAGTGAGTCGATCACATTTGTTCACAAGTTGAACTTGATTGTTTGATATACAAAGCTTGAGCACACTTTCGAGAATACTATCAAATTTGAGTGAAATTACTTGAGTGCGAGTGAATTTTTTTCGGAGTGACTAGTGAGTATTTGTTGTGAGCAAAAAAATAACAGAGGAGAGACGAGCGAACTTTCTTTGGAGTGACCGTGCGCATTTGGGTGAGAAATATATATTGTGTTTTTTACTAAAATTTTCTTGCAGGTACAAATCTTAAATTTAAATGGAGAGGGAAGTAGGAGATAGTTCGAACCCGGGGTTGTCTAAAGTTCAAATGGAGGCGTTGTTTGGGTATTTTAGTTGGATGATGTGTGGGGACCCGGACGTTAACTCATTCTTTTCAATCATCATTGGAATTAAGTGGATCAATTATATAATCTAGGTTGAAATTTTTTTTTGAAAGGCGAGCACATCATACACAAATGTTGAAAAGGCAACGACACATTATATTTGTAATGCGCAAGAATTGTAGGTTGATAAGATGAGATTATGAAGTTTGCATGAAAGGACACCGCCCCCGCGCCACAGTTTCTACCGCACCCGCGGTGTAAGGGCAGAAAGTAGAGTTTTGACTAAAAGAGAGACCGCACCCGCGGTCCAAGACAGACCGCACCCGCGGTTGTAACTCATAAAATATGAAGAATTACAGTAGGGTCACCGCACCCGCGGTCAGAAGTGAGCGCACCCGCGGTCGTCGAGTCTAGAATTTTGGATGGGTTGCCGTAGCCTGAGCGTACCCGCGGTGAAAAAGGGACCGCACCCGCAGTCGCTGTTTTTGAATTTTTAGATGGGGATGCCGTGAGCTAAGCGCACCCGCGGTCAGAAGTGAGCGCACCCGCGGTGCGACGTGTTGAGTGAAAAATAAAACATGTGTCTTTGCCATGCAATATAGGTGCTGAGTCTTCAATCTTTCCTTCATTTCTCATTCAGCAGACCAGCAACGAGAGCTCCAAGTTTTGTTCTCTTCTCTTCAACACTTGGTTGTGACAAATCCGTTTAACCAAATTTCGATCCGAGACTAGAATTGTGCTCCTCTCTTCAATAGCTTCGTAAAGATGTAAGTCTTTTTTATTTCCTACCTGAAGTGAAGTTTAGATGTTGGGGAAATTTGATATGATTGAGATTATGTGTTCTTATGATTATTGTGAACGTATATTCGCAACCGGATCGAAAAACGGATATAATATGCGATTTTTACAGTTTTCAGCATGTATGAGTTGAGATATGCAGATTTTAAGATGATAATGAGTATATTGTGCTGTTTATGAGTTGAGAATTTGACTTGTTGATATATGTTGAGATTTGAATTGATCGGCATTGCAAGATCACGCCGATATGCCGTCGAATTGTACCGAGATTGAATAATGATTTGTACAAGACTTGTTTGAGTTGTATATTGATAGAATACATCTATATATTGCCATTTCAGATTTAAGATTGACAGAGTTGATATTCC
>NC_133310.1:11586888-11603913 GCF_012295235.1 Primulina huaijiensis | reverse complement strand
CGATTGGGAGAGTAGGTGGGAGACTTGTTACGTCTTATTCACACCGGGATCCCTAGACTTAGATATGAGTCGAGTCAAAGAATAAGAGTCATATTGTTTTATCTGTATTCACTAATGTGTCATGATTATTGATCCATGTATTATGATTTTGTATTTAATTGCATGACATGCATGTATACCATGTTTTATACTGGGATTATATTCTCACCGGAGTTTTCCGGCTGTTGTTGTGTCTGTATGTGTACATAACAACAGGTGGGGCAGGATCAGGGTCGCGAGCAAGATGAGAGATCAAGATATTGTGGTGATTTCGGGCATAGCAGATTACTAGTTGTTTTGTACTAGACGTGTACTGGATTTTTTTAAAACACTAGTATATGATTGTACTAAAACAGAGTTGTATGTACATTATGTTTGTTTAATCGAATAAAGAATAGTGTCATGCTTTATTTATACATTTGATTTAATGTTAAAAGCAAAATTTTGACCCACATTTTCTAGCAAAGATCCAACTAATCTCCAAAGATAATTGAGTTAGAGCTCGGGTCCCTACAACAGGTGGTATCGGAGCAGTAGGTTCTGTATAGACTGAGATAGAAGAGAGTGAACGGGGTAGATCGAGTCGTCTTCCTTGCTTATACCATGCTAGCACACGTCATGATTTATTGCTTTCGCTATGATATGTTGTATTGTTATCTGAGTTGATTTCAGCATCTAATTGCAAAGCCTGAATCAGAACCGATTCTGGATCAGAGGTATATGATTAGCGGAGGACTGAGACAGATTGTATAGATTGTGTACTAATCCGTTTGATAATCAGATATGCCTCCTCGACGAGTACCGCAACTAGTAGCAGGTCGGGCACCAGAACAGGGCAGTACTTCCAATGATCCGATGGATGTGACCGCTACACCGATGGAGACCTTGTTAAAGCGGTTTCAGTCATTCCGACTACCTACACTGAAGGGCACAGAAAATTCAGTTGAGTGTGAAAGCTGGTTAGATGACATCGAGATGTTATTTGATTCTCTTGACTAGATCGATGAACGACGAGTTAAACTGATTGGGCATCAACTGCAAGAAGTTGCCAAAAATTGGTGGCTTACCACAAAGAGGGCCTTGGAGCATCGTGGTACAGAGGTCACTTTTAAGGTGTTCAAGACAGAGTTCTATCAGCGATTCTTTCCCGTCTCCTACCGAAAAGACAAAGGTGCTGAATTTGCCAATTTGAGACAGGGACAGCTGAACATCGAAGAATATGTTGCTAAGTTCTCTGCATTGTTCCGATTTCCTCCCCACGTTGCTGGGAATGAAGAGGCCGTTGCGGATCAGTTTATCAATGGCCTGAATCCGGAGATATTCACCTTGGTGAACACGGGACGACCCAACAATTTTTCTGATGCCTTGAACAGGGCGAAGGGAGCAGAAGCCGGGTTGCTTAGGCAACGAAGCACTTCTTATACCCCACAGACTCCTAGACCACCCCAACCCTCGGGTCAGTTCCAGCAACCACCTCCCAGATTCGAGAGTGGTGGTAGCAGCAGCGGAAGGAAAGACAGTTTGAAAGTGACGGGGAAGCAGTTCAAGAAATCAGGGAGCAGTTCGTCGAGCTCCAGTGGGCCGAGACAGACAGGGTCGGGGCAGAGATCAGAGTATACAGGGGTTTACTGTAGTTCTTGTGGAGGTAGACATGCCACGGAATAGTGTCAGGGCGTGATGGGTCGTTGCAACATTTGCAGACAGCAGGGCCACTTCGCCAGGGTCTGTCCACAGAGAGGTGCACAACAGACTCAGAGTGTAGGAGCATCTGGCTCTGTAGCTCAGCCTGAGAGGCAAGCTTCATCTGTTCATTCATTCCAGCCAGTCTCTACATCGACACAGCCCCGAGCCAGAGGTGGTCAGACAGTGAGCCAACCTCCCAGACAGCAGGCTCGAGTGTTTGCATTGACAGAAGAGCAGGCTCAGGATGCCCCTGATGACGTGATAGCAGGTAATTGTTCGCTTTGTGGTTACCCTGCTTATGTGTTGATAGACACAGGTGCATCACATACATTCGTATCTGAGTGTTTTGCATTGACACATGCATTGCCTATGGAGTCGTTGTCTACTATAGTGTCTGTCTCTTCTCCTTTGGGGACAGGATTGATATCAGTGACATCTGTTAGATCTTGTTTACTCCAGTATGATGGGCAAGAGATAGATTTAGACTGTATTGTACTTGGATTATCTGATTTTGATTGCATTATTGGCATCGACATGCTAACCAAGTACAGAGCAACAGTAGATTGTTTCCACAAGATTGTTAAATTCAGACCAGAGATGGCTGAAGAGTGGAAGTTCTACGGCAAAGGGTCTAGAGCTAGGATTCCTTTGATTTCAGTATTGTCTATGACTCGTTTACCACAGAAAGGAGCAGAGGGGTTCCTTGTCTATTCAATAGATCTACTAAAATCGAGCCCAGCATTGGCAGATCTGCCAGTGGTTTGCGAGTTTGCAGATGTGTTCCCTAATGAGATTCCGGGATTACCTCCAGTCAGAGAGGTAGATTTTAGCATCGACCTAGTACCAGGTACGGTTCCTATTTCTCGAGCTCCTTATAGAATGGCACCGATAGAGTTGAAGGAATTGAAAGAACAGCTTGAAGATTTGCTGGCCAAGGGATATATCAGACCGAGTGTATCTCCTTGGGGAGCACCAGTGCTATTCGTGCGAAAGAAAGACGGTTCGATGAGATTGTGTATCGATTACCGGCAACTGAACAAGGCAACAGTAAAGAACAAGTACCCATTGCCTCGCATCGACAATTTGTTTGATCAGTTGTAGGGATCCTCTGTCTATTCCAAGATCGACTTGCGATCTGGATATCATCAGCTGCGAGTCAGAGATTCAGATATACCGAAGACCGCATTCCGAACCAGGTATGGACATTTCGAGTTTATTGTCATGCCTTTTGGTTTAACGAATGCGCCAGCAGTGTTTATGAGTCTGATGAACCGTGTCTTTCAGAGGTATCTGGATGAGTTTGTGATTGTTTTTATAGATGATATTTTGGTTTACTCGAGAAATGAGACTGATCATGCTGAGCATTTGAGAATTGTGTTGCAGACATTAAGAAATGAGCAACTGTATGCTAAACTATCAAAGTGTGAGTTTTGGCTGAGACAGGTTGTCTTCTTGTGTCATATCATATCTGGAGACGGTATTTCTGTTGATCCGAGTAAAGTGGAAGCTGTGATCAGTTGGCCGAGACTGACTTCTGTGCCAGAGATACGCAGTTTCATGGGTTTAGCAGGATACTATCGACGATTTATTAAAGATTTCTCCAGTATTGCGAAACCGATTACCCAGTTGACACAAAATAATACTCCATTTGTGTGGTCTGAGGATTGTGAGTCTAGCTTCTTAGAGTTGAAGAAACGACTAACCAGTGCTCCAGTGTTAACAATACCTTCAGGTACAGATGATTTCGTTGTATATTGGGATGCATCACTCAGAGGGTTAGGATGTGTTCTTATGCAGCGACAACATGTTATTGCCTATGCTTCGCGACAGTTGCAGCCACACGAGACTCGATACCCAATTCATGATCTTGAATTGGCGGCTATCGTTTTTGCATTGAAGATATGGCGACACTATCTGTATGGCGAGAAATTTGAGATCTACTCTGATCACAAAAGCCTGAAGTATCTAATGTCTCAGTCAGAATTGAATATGAGACAGCGACGATGGCTTGATCTGCTGAAAGACTTTGATTGCGAGATCAAGTATTATCCAGGGAAATCGAATGCAGTAGCAGATGCCTTGAGTCGAAAGGTATGTTCCCTATCCTTATCGACGATAGGTATTTCGAATTTAGTTGAAGACTGCTGTTTGTCTGGATTAGAATTTGATACAGATAGTAGACTGTTGTGACTTGCTACTATTCAGTGTGAACCAGATTTGATTGTTCGCGTCAAAGAGGCACAAAGAACAGATCAGAGTGTTCAGAACTCGATTGATATGGTCAGATCAGGACATATTTCTGAGTATCAGGTACGTGATCATGTTTTGTATGTGAATAACCGTCTTGTAGTGCCAGATGTTTCAGATTTGAAACAACAGATACTGTCAGAAGCGCACTGTAGTCGGTTCAGTATTCATCCTGGTGGCAGGAAAATGTGCAATGATCTGAAGACACAATTCTGGTGGAAACAGATGAAGACAGATATTGCAGAGTTTGTGTCTAAGTGCTTGAATTGCCAACAGATAAAGGCCGAAAGAAAGAAGCCCGGAGGGTTACTTCAGAGTTTAGCTATTCCTGAGTGGAAATGGGATCACATTTCCATGGATTTCATCACGAAGTTACCACGATCATCTCGGGGTTATGATGCGATTTGGGTGGTAATAGATAGATTGACCAAATCAGCATGCTTCATTCCGTAAAAGATGACGTACAGATATGATCAGATGGCAGATATATATGTCAGAGAGGTTGTCAGATTACATGGTGTGCCGAAGTCGATCGTATCAGATCGTGATCCACGATTCACTTCACACTTTTGGGCACAGTCTACAGCAGGCTCTAGGTACGACTTTACACTTGAGTACTGCATACCATCCCCAGACAGACGGACAGTCAGAGCGGACAATCCAGACTTTAGAAGATATGCTGAGAGCTGTAGTACTAGATTTTGGTACTAGTTGGCAAGATTCACTAGCCCTTTGTGAATTCTCGTACAACAACAGCTACCAGACTAGCATTGAGATGGCACCGTTCGAAGCGTTATACGGAAAGAAGTGCAGATCTCTGTTGTACTGGGATGACATCTCAGAGATACCAGAACTTGGGCCTGATATGATTCGTGAAATGACTGAGAAGGTAAAGATAATTCAGAAGCGAATGAAGACGGCACAAGATAGACAGGCAAAGTACGCGAACATCAGACGTAGACCGTTAGTGTTTGAGCAGGGAGACAGACTATTTTTGAAGATTTCTCCTTTTAGAGGCGTTGTCAGAATTGGCAAACGTGGGAAATTGTCTCCTCGATACGTCGGTCTGTACGAGATTCTTGAAAATATTGGCGATCGTGCGTATAGACTTGCTCTTCCTCTTTCTCTATCTGGGATACATGACGTCTTTCATGTATCGATGTTCCGTAGATATATGCCAGATAGTTCTCATGTCATTCAGCCTTAAGAAGCCGAGTTAGATCAGACTTTGAGTTACGTTGAGCAGCCGATTCAGATTCTTGATCGAAAAGATAGACAGCTCAGATCGAAGACTATTCCGCTAGTGAAGGTTCAATGGAGTCGTCATGGTACCGAGGAAGCTACTTGGGAGACAGAGTCCGAGATGAGACAGAGATATCCCGAGCTATTTCCATGATGTGAGTCTTCCTTTATTTTGATTATATTGATTATCTTATACATGTTTTGAGGGATTGCTTGCGAGTTCGAGGACGAACTCATATCTAAGAGGGGGAGAAAAGTAATGCCCAAGAATTGTAGGTTGATAAGATGAGATTATGAAGTTTGCATGAAAGGACACCGCCCCCGCGCCCCAGTTTCTACCGCCCCCACGGTGTAAGGGCAGAAAGTAGAGTTTTGACTAAAAGAGAGACCGCACCCGCGGTCCAAGACAGACCGCACCCGCGGTTGTAACTCATAAAATATGAAGAATTACAGTAGGGTCAACGCACCCGCGGTCAGAAGTGAGCGCACCCGTGGTCGTCGAGTCTAGAATTTTGGATGGGTTGCCGTAGCCTGAGCGCACCCGCGGTGAAAAAGGGACCGCACCCGCGGTCGCTGTTTCTGAATTTTTAGATGGGGATGCCGTGAGCTAAGCGCACCCGCGGTCAGATCAGGATTAAATTATGAACGGGTTTAGATCAGGATTGGAAAGCGTTAAAGCATGAACGGGGACCAATCCACCCGTTAAAGCATGAACGGGGATCTCATGTATGTGGCAGTGGATACGTCCCTGTCAGCCCAGTACTGTGGTTTGTCTGATCAAACATTTATTATGTATGGGTCACTTGCTTTGAAACATGCCTCTACGCGAAAATGATAAAGTTATGTATGTTCAAGTATGGAAGCATGTTTAAGAAAAGCTTTATGTTGATGGGACGTCTATGTTTGTATGTACATATGTTCAAGCTTTTGGTATGTAAGTTCAAGTTTCAATTATGTAAGCTCTATTTTGAAGTTGCATGTAGTTTTATTACGTATTATTCGTTACTTCCAGTTTATATGTGTTGAGTCTTTAGACTCACTAGACTTGATCGATGCATGCGAGGATGTTTATGAGGAGGCTGGAGGTGGGGACCAAGGAGCGGGCTTGGACTGAGCGGGAGGCTAAACCCGAGGACCGCCATGTTTTAAGTTTTATGAAAACATTTATTTCTTTTGTCAAACTTTAAATTTCAAATCTTTTGTTGCAACAACTTGAGAGACGTACAGTTTTACTTCTTTTATCGAATTTTTAATGTTCACTTTTTATTTAAGAAAATTTTAAATTTTTCCGCTAATTTTAAGTAGTAAATGTACGGTACGTTATAGTTGGTATTAGAACGGTGTTCTTGTAAAGGGTTGCGCCTACTGCCAGTCGCAAGAAGCTCACGAAGTCACACCTCAAGTCTGTAAGTTTTAAAGTTTTGCATTATGTATGTAGTAAGCATTGAATCATAATTTCAGCATGTCCATGTTTTTAATTCAAATTACGTGCATCTTATGCTATTAGTATCATGTTCATGGATATTGGGTTTAAATGGTGGGTAAATTGCTGGAACAGTATGCCTCCCAGACGTGTGATTACCCGCGAAGCTAGAGAGGAGATCCGAGAGGCCCGAGATGAGGAGAGGGTCACTCCTCCTCGTCCACCTCCGGATATGCATGCGCAGATGCTTGCAGGTATAACGCAGTTCTTCGCGCAGTTTGCGGGGAACCAGGCTGCAGCGAATGCAGGGGCAAGGCCCAGACTTGAAGCGATGTATGAGAGGTTTCAAAGGATGAATCCTAAGGAGTTTTCGGGAACTATGGACCCGATGGTGGCAGAGGGATGGATTAACTCCATCGAAGGGATCTTCGATTTCATGGAGCTGCAAGATGCATACCGAGTCCGTTGTGCCATATTTCTTCTAGCAGGGGATGCCAGGCGTTGGTGGGATAGTGCGTTGGTGGCAGTTAATTTGCCGACTTTGTCTTGGAATGGGTTTACGGAAATATTCTTCGCCAAGTACTTCACTGAAGAAGTACGATCCAGACTTACCAGAGAGTTCATGTCGCTGCGACAGGGAGACAGCAGCGTGGCAGACTTCGTCCGGAAGTTTGAGAGGGGGTGTTACTTTGTGCCCCTGATAGCTAATGATGCCCGCGAGAAGTTGAGGCATTTTATGGATGGATTGCGGTCGGTCTTGCGCCGTGACGTTCGAGTTGCTGGTCCTGCTACTTACTCAGTTGCTGTATCGAGAGCTTTGGCGGCAGAGCAAGATCAGAGGGATATTGAGGCTGACAGGCAGGGCAAGAGGCCTTACCAGGCACCACTGCATCAGCATCAGAGGTCCCAGTTCAAGAAACCTTACCAGGGGCAGCAGGGGAAGAAGCCTTATCAAGGACCACCGAAAGGCAAGGGTCCTATTCAGCAGCAGAAGGCGCCTCAGAGACCTAGAATTTTCGAGTGTGTCCTAAATGCAATCCCCAGCATCCGGGAGAGTGTTTATACGGATCAAGCAAGTGCCTTAATTGTGGAGCAAGTGACCACATGTTGAAGGAGTGCCCACAATGGAAGCAGCCAACCTAGGGCAGGGTATTCGCCATGCATGCTCAGGAGGCGAACCCAGACACTACACTGTTGACGGGTAATTTATTTAATTCAGTAAAATATTAGATTTTTACCTTGCATGCTCGTTTTGTTTTGGGATTATTAAGTTGCTAGTTGGCATTTTGGTATATTTTGTTGCATAAGATTTATGATAGAGCTTTTGGGATATGAGTTTCGTGTCGTGCTAACGTCTCTCAGGAAATATCTTCATTAAGAGATTAGCCACGAAGGCCTTGATAGATTCGGGAGCCACTCACTCTTTCATCTCGGAGGCATTCGCTAATCATTTAGACATCAAGTCTATCGGCCTTGATGTGAACTATTCAGTGACGGTCCCATCAGAGGAAGAACTGTTAGCTACCAGTGTGGTCAGAGATAATCTAGAACTGCAGGGCCACCTGGTGTATGCCGACCTGATAGTATTGTCGATGCCAGAATTCGACATTATCCTGGGAATGGACTGGCTGATGAAGAACCGAGTCCTGATTGACTTTCAGAAGAGATCAGTGTTGGTCAGACCGATGGGAATGGAGCAGTTTCTATTTGAGCCAGACAGATGGAGAAGCTTCCCTTGTATGATCTCCTGCATGCAGGCATGGAGACTTATTTCTAAGAGGTGTTAGGCTTTCTTGGCCAGCATTGTTTCGGCACCTGATGCGCCCACTCCATCCATATCAGATGTGCCGGTAGTCAGAGACTTCCCAGACGTCTTTCCTGATGACGTCACAGGTCTTCCACCAGATAGAGAGGTGGAGTTTTCCATTGATCTTATACCATGCACAATGCCAATCTCCAAGGCACCGTACCAATTAGCTCCAGCTGAGATGCTAGAACTTAAACAGCAGATACAGGAGCTTCTTGACAAGGAATTTTTTTGCCCTATTTTCTCTCCATGGGGCACACCAGTGCTGTTCGTAAAGAAAAAGGATGGGAGCATGAGGTTGTGTATCGATTCCCGAGAGCTGAACAAGTTAACGATCAAGAACAAATACCCACTTCCAAGGATCGAGGACTTGTTCGATCAGTTGCAGGGAGCTTCAATGTTCTCCTAGATAGATCTTCGATCGGGGTATCATCAGCTGAAGGTGAAAGATGCAGATGTTCACAAGACAGCCTTCAGAACCAGATATGGGCATTACGAATTCTTAGTGATGACATTTGGTCTGACGAATGCCCCAGCAATTTTCATGGACCTCATGAACCGAGTATTTGTGGACGGTTTTACAGACCTTGCAGAGTCGCAAGTTATTTGCGAAGTTCAGTAACTGTGAGTTTTGGTTGGAGAAGGTAGCGTTTTTGGGGCATATAGTGTTTAGCAGTGGTATTGAGGTAGATCCAACTAATGTAGCAGCCGTTAAGGAATGGGTCGAGCCGAAGAATGCTTCAGAGATCCGCAGTTTTCTTGGCCTAGCAGGCTACTATAGGAAATTATTCAGGGATTTTCTTCGATAGCAGTACCACTCACTTCACTGACAAAGAAGAATGCAAAATTCTTGTGGAGTGATAAATGTCAGAAGAGCTTTGATACATTGAAGTAAGCTCTTATTTCAGCACGGGTATTAGCCATGCCAGCAGGGCAAGGCAACTTTGTGTTGTACACCGATGCATCTAAGCTCGGTTTAGGCCCAGTATTGATACAGCATGGTCGGGTTATAGCTTATGCTTCCAGGCAGTTGAAAGTGCACGAGAAGAACTACCCGACTCAAGATCTTGAATTAGCCACAGTAGTCTTTGCGTTGAAGATTTGGAGACACTACTTGTACGGCGAGAAATGTCAGATTTTCACTAATCATAAGAGCCACAAGTATTTCTTCACGCAGAAAGAACTGAATATGAGGCAGAGGCGATGGTTGGAGTTAGTGAAAGACTACGACTGCGAAATTAGCTACTGTAACGCCCTCTAGATCGATTTCATAAAATAACAGCGGAATTTAAAATTTCCTTAAAGGAAAAAAGGATTTAAAATACATTTCAATATATAATCAAAAGTATATACATGATCAAATAAGCGTTGCAAAAAAATACAAAATATCATTTTGATCATGTCCAAAAGTGCTAACAAAATATCCTTCTTCCTTCCATCTTCTATGCATATGACCTCGGCTCCAATCAAAGTCCTGGCCCGTCACTCTTATCTGCATCACATGAAATAACTGAAATGAGTATAAAACTCAGCAAGTGGAGCTCTTACATAGCAATATACATATATCATACTCTGTAAAACGTGGCTTTGAAATCATTAATACCATCTAACTCTTGAAACATGAATAATATGTTAGAACATGTACAATAACGATGGTATTTCTCTTTTCTCTTGTGGATTGATATCTAAATAGTATCTCTGTTTCTATACCTATATCCCATCGATATAAATCGATACTCTGTCGGGATATAAGCCTATGGTCCTTGATCAACTAATTGCATACAATCTCTGGCTATCTATTTATCAATCCAATAAATCATTTGAAATCTCTCTTGGACATTAAAACAAACACCTTGAATGCTCTTTTCATTTGCATTCTCTTTTATACAATTGAGGCATATAAAAACCTCTAATATACAACAAAGTGTACCAATACATAACATGAATCAAATGAAAGGGAATAGCATGTTAAAACCATTTGAAATACAATATATATTATTCATGTGAGCACAAGGAATGAATTCCACTTACTACACTTGGATCACTTGATTCTATTCTCTCGGTACAATTTCTACAACAATAAACCATGTATTGAACCATCAACATCTCAATAATCATAAACCCATACCATAAAACCCATAAAACCAAAACAATCAAACATCCCATGATTTCCCAACATCATAATCCAAATAATACCCAAAACCACAAGCTTACCTTATCTCCTTAACTCCAAAATGATCTTGCTCTCACTTCAATAACCCAACTAGAAACTTGAATCAAACGGACAAAAGAAAGGGATGAGAAGCCTAGCTCAAAATCGAAGGAGAAGGGAAGGGAGGAGAAGAAAATGAGGAAGAAATAGTTCTACAACCGATTATAAGCCTTAAAATACCCAAAACAAGTTTTTTGTACTGTGCGGGGCGCTCGGGCGGTCATAAACTACCGCTCGAGCGCGGACCATACTGTCCAAAATGAAATTTTTAGAATCAGTGGTTCTCGGGCGGTTATTTCTTACCGCTCGGGCGCCGCTCTGCGCACAGCTGCCTCAAAGATTGCCTCCGAAACGCCTTTTCCTTTCATAATTTGAAAAAGTGGTAAACATGAAAGTTGTATCTCTATGTCTTGGCTTGCATCTCCAATTAACCTCATGTCATTTAAAGGTCTGAGTAAAGAGATAAGTTCAATCTCCCAACATGTGTCACTGGAGGAACGACGACACCCACGACAAACTTCGGGGCGCTTTTGGCTTGTCTTTCACAATGATTTGAACAAAACTCAAAACATGAAAGTTACACCTCTATGTCTTATCTAACCACTCCAATTGTCTTCATACCAATTGGCTCAATATACAAATTATCATCAATTTAATCGCAACGACACTACAGTATCACCACACATCTTCTATAAACACGATACCATAAATCATAAATCTCAACTCTTAACGTCAAAACCATATTTAAACTTAACCAAGGAGTCAATAAACATATTAAAACTTAAACCGTACCGATCACCAAGCTTGGATATTACAATCTCCTCTCCTTAGAGGAATTTCGTCCCCGAAATTGACGTCACTGCGCAAAAAGTTCTGGATACCTCTCTCTCATCTCATCCTTTGGTTCCCACGTAGCTTCTTCAATCAAATGATTCCTCCAAAAGACTTTAACAATGCCGATCTCTTTGTTTCTCAATACTTTTACTTTGTGATCCAGAATTTGGACTGTAATCTCTTGGTACGTCAAACTCGGCGTCAAATCCAATGGCTCGTGTCGAAGAACATGGGAAGGATTCGCAATATACTTCCTGCGCATGGAGACATGAAAAACATTATGAACTCTATCAAGATCTGGCGGTAAGGCTAACATGAAAGCTCGATCACCGAATCTATCCAAGATCTCAAATGAGCCAATGAATCTTTGGACTTAAATTTCCCTTTTTGCCAAACCGCATCACACCTTTAAGAGGTGCAATCTTCAAAAACACGTGATCGCCAATCTCAAACTGCAACGGCCTTCCTCTGACATCAGCATAACTCTTCTGTCTTGACTGTGCTGTCTTCATCCTTTCTTGGATAACAGCAACAACACTAGGTGTCTGTTGGACCAACTCTGGACCCAACATCTTCCTCTCACCAATCTCGTCACAATACAAGGGAGATCTACATTTTCTGCCATAAAGTGCTTCATAAGGTGCCATGCAAATCGTCGCTTGGTAACTGTTATTGTACGTGAACTCAACAAGAGGCAATTTGGAATCCCAGCTACAAGGATAATCGATAGTACAAGCTCTGAGCATATCCCCCAAAATCTGAATAACTCTCTCTGATTGACCGTCGCTCTGAGGATGATATGCTGTACTGAATGCAAACCGTGTACCCAAGGCTCTATGCAAACTCTTCAGAAACTCTGAAGTAAATCTAGGGTCACGATCAGACACAATCGACACAAGAACACCATGAAGTCTAACAATCTCTGCTATGTACTCTTCGGCATATTGGTTCATGGAATACGTTGTCTAGACTGGGAGAAAATGCGCTGACTTGGTCAACCGATCAGCGATAACACAAATAGAGTTATAGCCTTTCTGCGTTCTGGGAAGACCAATCACGAAGTCTATTGTAATGTGCTCCCATTTCCATTGAGGAATCGGCAATGACTGCAATGTCGCAGCAGGTCTCTGGTGTTCGATTTTCACCCGCTGACAAGTTAGGCACTGAGAAATAAACATGGCAATGTCCTTCTTCATACCTGGCCACCAATAATGTCTTCGAAGATCCTGATACATCTTGGTACTACCTGGATGTATCGAGTATGGCGCTGTATGCGCCTCTGTTAAGATGTCTCGTCGAATATCATCACCAGTAGGAATGCATATACGACCTCTAAATGTCATCAAACCATCTCCATTTATTCCAAACTCTGAATTATCTCTCTCTTCTGCTCTGGCTCTCATCTCTGTCAACTGTAAATCATTGGCCTGCTCTCTACGGATCCTGTCCGTCAAAGTAGCCCGAATGATCAAGGCTGAAAAGCGAGCAATGGTTCCCGATGCTACCAAAGCTATCTCTTCTCGTTCCAAGTCTAACAATAACGGTTTCTGAATTATAGAATTCAAAGAAGAACTTGACTTACGGCTCAATGCATCTGCTACAACGTTCGCCTTCCCAGGGTGGTAACTAATCGTCACATCATAATCTTTGACAAGCTCTAACCACCGTCTCTGCCGCATATTGAGTTCTTTCTAGAAAAAAAAAATACCTTAAACTCTTGTGGTCCGTGAAAATTTCACACTTTTCGCCATATAAATAATGTATCCAGATTTTCAGGGCGAAAACTACAGCTGCCAGTTCCAGGTCATGCGTAGGATAATTTTTCTCGTAGTCTTTCAACTAACGAGAAGCATAAGCTATAACCTTTCCACGTTGCATCAGCACTGCACCAAGACCCTTCTTCGACGCATCGGTAAAAACAACAAACTCCTCTGAACCATTGGGCAATGCAAGTACCGGAGCTGTCGTCAACTTATTTTTCAACTCCTGGAATACTCTTTAGCATTCATTGGACCACTCAAACTTCACAGTCTTCCTCGTCAAATTGGTTAATGGCAGGGCAATTTTGGAAAAATCTGAAATAAAACGACGATAATAACCCGCCAAACCAAGAAAACTACGTACCTCTGATACAGTAGTAGGGATAGGCCACTTCTGTATCGCCTCTATTTTCGCTGGATCAACAGCTAACCCATCCTTCGAGACAACATGGCCCAAGAAAGAAATCTGATCTAACCAGAACTCACATTTCTTCAACTTAGCATACAACCTCTTCTCCCTCCACAATTAAAGAACGACTCTGAGGTGCTCTGCATGAAGCTCTCTGGTCTTGGAATAAATCAATATATCATCGATGAAAACAATGACAAAGCTATCCAAATACGGCTTGAATACCCGGTTCATAAGATCCATGAAGACTGAAGGAGCATTAGTCAGACCAAACGACATCACAAGAAATTCGTAATGCCCATACCTGGTCCGAAACGCCGTCTTAGGGATATCAGACTCCCTAAATTTCAACTGATAATAGCCAGATCGCAGATTTATCTTCGAAAACACTATAGCCCCCTGCATATGGTCAAAAAGGTCATCAATCCGTGGCAACGGATATTTATTCTTAATCGTCAAGGCGAAGAACTCGGCCGAATAAAACCTTTATCTAATAAATCTTGCAACAGCGTCTTCAATTCTTTCATCTCTGTCGGGGCCATTCTGTACGGAGCTTTGGAAATAGGAACCGTTCCGGGAACTAGATCAATCACAAACTCTACATCTCTGTCCTGCGGTAAACCCGGCACATCATCCTCAAATACATCAGGGAACTCTCTGACAACATCAATATCATCAATATTCAACTTCACAATTCTATCCTTATCAACAATCGAAGCCAAAAACCCATCACAACCTCTAAACAACAACTTCTTAGCCTCAAGACATGAAATAAAAGGAAGGACCCGCGAAGTACCTGCACTGGCGAGCATACCTTCCTTATTTTCATCATCTGCAAATTTCACCGTCTTAGATATGCAATCAATCACTGCACGGTAAGTTGGTAGCCAATCCATGCCAAGTATAATATCAAACGCAACCATCGGAATAATAATCAAATCGGCATAAACCACTCGCCCATCGATTTGAACAGAACACGCATACACAATAGACGTCGGGCACAACACATCTCCCGAAGGCAATACAACATTAAACTGGAGGGGAAGAATAGAAGGAACTAAACACAAAGATCTCAAAAATAGTTCAGACATAAAAGAATGAGTAGCACCTGTATCAATCAATGTCGTAGCTACTCTGCCTGAAATTAAGATAGTGCTAGAGATCACAGAAGAATCAGGGTTTATACCTTCTTTCGTCATGGTGAAGATGCGACCCTGCACCTTCTCTTTACTTGATCCTCTCGGACAGTCCTTAGCAATATGGCCTGCAGTACCACATCGGTAGCAAATGTGAGTACCAAATCTGCACTCTCCCCTATGATGCCTATGACATTTGGGACACAACGGCTTCTCTGGATCAGATGAAACTGTCGGTGCTTCAGAACTCGGCTCTATCTTGCATTTCCCCTTATAACTACCTTTTCCTCTTTGGCTCGAACCTTGACCTCTTTGAGCAATATCCTGCTGCCTCGCTTGTCTCTCTCTAGCAATATCCTTTTCATCTTGCTCTGCTAACAATGCTTTAGCCACAATCTCTTTAAATGTCACCGCCTTAGACATATTAATGTCCCTTCTGATTTCTGCTCGAAGTCCTCTAATAAAATGAGCACCCTTGTCTTTGTCATTGGAGGCAATATATGGGGCAAACAGACAGCCCTCCTCGAACTTCAAAATGTACTCGCCAACATTCATACTTCTTTGACGAAGCTCTAAAAATTCAGTCACCTTCCTAGCTCGAAGTGCATCTGGGAAGTACTTGTCATAGAAAAGATCCGTGAAATCTTGCCACTTTAATGCCGGAACATCAACACCTACCTTGGTAGCATTCCACCAAATACGTGCAGCTTTAACTAGCATGAATACTGCAGAACCAACTTTGTCCTTGTCTTCATACTTGAGATGATCAAATATCGCCCCAAGTGCTTTGATCCACTCTACTGCCACCAATGGATCAGTGCTTCCTACAAACTCAGGCGGCTCCATCCTCTTAAAAGCAGTAAAGATCCCATCAGTTCCAACTGCTTGAACCACTTGGCCTCTCACTTGGCCTCTACCTTGACTTGTATCTTGCAAACGGAGCAACTGCTGAATCTGTTCACTATGAACCTTGGCTTGCTCTTTCAATAATTTGCCGAACTCGTCAACAACTCCCGATGAGGGGCTATCCTCACCCTCTGAGGCTTTTCTCTTATGAGGCATTAAATCCTACAATGTGCTCACATAATACATATCAACCAATAACAATGAATAGATGAAGAAAAAGACATACCCGGACTGTTGAAAGTAGACGAGGTCATATGCATTGGTCCAAAGAAAGTTGCTCTGATACCACTAAATGTAACGCCCTCTAGATCGATTTCATAAAATAACAGCGGAATTTAAAATTTCCTTAAAGGAAAGAAGGATTTAAAATACATTTAAATATATAATCAAAAGTATATACATGATCAAATAAGCGTTGCAACAAAATACAAAATATCATTTTGATCATGTCCAAAAGTGCTAACAAAATAGCCTTCTTCCTTCCATCTTCTATGCATATGACCTCGGCTCCAATCAAAGTCCTGGCCCGTCACTCATATCTGCATCACATGAAATAACTGAAATGAGCATAAAACTCAGCAAGTGGAGCTCTTACATAGCAATATACATATACCATACTCTGTGAAACGTGGCTTTGAAATCATTAATACCATCTAACTCTTGAAACATGAATAATATAGTAGAACATGAACAATAACGATGGTATTTCTCGTTTCTCTTGTGGATTGATATCTAAATAGTATCTCTGTCTCTATACCTATATCCCATCGATATAAATCGATACTCTATCGGGATATAAGCCTATGGTCCTTGATCAACTAATTGCATGCAATCTCTGGCTATCTATTTATCAATCCAATAAATCATTTGAAATCTCTCTTGGACATTAAAACAAACACCTGGAATGCTCTTTTCATTTGCATTCTCTTTTATACAATTGAGGCATATAAAAACTCTAATATACAACAAAGTGTACCAATACATAACATGAATCAAATGAAAGGGAATAGCATGTTAAAACCATTTGAAATACAATATATATAATTCATGTGAGCACAAGGAATGAATTCCACTTACTACACTTGGATCACTTGATTGTATTCTCTTGGTACAATTCCTACAACAATAAACCATGTATTGAACCATCAACATCTCAATAATCATAAACCCATACCATAAAACCCATAAAACCAACACAATCAAACATCCCATGATTTCCCAACATCATAATCCAAATAATATCCAAAACCACAAGCTTAACTTAGCTCCTTAACTCCAAAATGATCTTGCTCTCACTTCAATAACCCAACTAGAAACTTGAATCAAA
>NC_133310.1:11582523-11586671 GCF_012295235.1 Primulina huaijiensis | reverse complement strand
AATATAGTGCGGAACGTAATGGAATCAATCTAATTATACATATCAGTATAATAGTACAAGTCTTGTACTCCAAACATCAAACTCAAACTAAGGTGTAACAACTAAATGTCAAGTNCGTCATTGAGATAATTGGATCAATGTAATTAATATGGGTCTACAATTTTTATTTTTATTTTTTTAATATAGTGCGGAACGTAATGGAATCAATCTAATTATACATATCAGTATAATAGTATAAGTCTTGTACTCCAAACATCAAACTCAAACTAAGGTGTAACAACTAAATGTCAAGTGTTCCAAACCCTATATACATCAAAGTCCGAAGTCTCCACTCTAATCACGATCTCTCTCATTTTCTTCCTGACCCCGATCCTGTCCCACCTGTTGCCATGCACATATACAAACACGACAACAACCGGATAATTTCGGTGAGAAATATATCCCAGTATAAATCAACAAAACATGCAATCATATAATCGATATAAAATCATGAAACAAATATCAATCACATGTATTAAATCTGAAAACATAAATCGATATAAAACTGTAAATAACTCGTGACTCTACAGCTCAGACTAGACTCATTCCTAGTCTAGGGATCCCGGTTTCCAGACGTTGGCATACTATATCGCATCTCAGTAATAGAAGTAAATCCACTCCTAATCAAACACAAGACTGTCTCTGTAAATCTGAAATGACATATCAGGAATAGCAATATCAACATTCCATTCACAATTCAATACCGAATCTAATCAATCTGAATTTAATTCAAATCAACGGCATAACGGCACAATCCCGATATCCCCATCAATACAATAACAACATATATCAATTACAAACCATAACCCATATCCGTTACAATCTGTAATCAATCCATAATCCAAATCTGTTCAATTTCAATCGATAAAATTAGAAAATCATAACAATTCCAAAATCAACTAGTTCTTCGATCTGATTACGGTTCTATAATCTCTATATACTCAAGAACACATAATAATGATCAGATAATAATTTCTCCAATATCATAATTTCAAATGATAACAGAACTCAATAAAACTTACGTCCTGCTGTAGCTCGCGTCGAAAGGATTACAGAACTGTGTTCGGATTCAAATTCTGATAACCGGATGTCATACAATAAAATTTCTATGGTGTAAGGAAACGTTGAGGATTAATTCATGGAGCTTCTCGATTTTCTCTCGGGAATGAGAAATTGGAAATGAAGATTAACATTTAAGTTGCAAGGTGAAGACATGTGTCCACTCAATTTTCCATATTTGCACTTTAGTCCCTCAACTTTTCACTATTTACAATTCGGCCCCAAATAATTACGAAATTGCCATCAAATTTAAATCAATTATTTTTCCACTTAATTACAAAATTACCATCAAATTTAAATTAAGTATTTTTCCACTTAATTACAAAAATATCATCAATAATATTTTCTTTTCGAGGTCTCATAAAATTGATAATATCTCGGGCCTTACAATTCTCCCCCTCTTAGACACGATTTCGTCCTCGAAATTCAAGCAATCATATGACATGCAATCAAATCAACAATAACAGAAACTGAAATAGGAAACTCACGTCAGTGGAATAACTTTGGAAACTCCTGTCTCATATCTGATTCAGTCTCCCAAGTAGCTTCTTCAATGCCATGACGAGTCCACTGGACTTTCACAAGTGGGATAGTCTTCATTCTGAGTTGCTTTTCTTTACGATCAATAATCTGGACCGGTTTCTCAATATAACTCAGAGACTCATCAAGCTCAGCCTCGTCTGGCTGGATAATATGGGAATCATCGGGGAGATATTTCCGTAACATAGATACATGAAAGACATCGTGTATTCCAGACAGAGAAGACGGTAATGCGAGTCGATAGGCACGATCTCCTATCTTCTCGAGAATGTCATATGGCCCAATATAACGTGGAGACAGCTTCCATTTCTTACCAAATCTGACAACACCTCGGAAAGGTAAAATATTCAGAAATACTTGGTCTCCAACCTCAAATACCAACGGTCTCCGTCGGATATTCACATATTGCGCTGCCTTCATTCTTTTCTGAATCAGTTTCACTTTTTTCTGTCATATCTCTGATCATATCAGGTCCAGTCTCAGGAACTTCAGAGATATCGTCCCAATACAGCGGGGATTGACATTTTTTTCCGTACAACGCTTCGAATGGTGCCATCTCAATGCTCGTTTGATAGCTGTTGTTGTATGAAAATTCACAAAGAGGCAATGCATCTTGCCAACTGGTGCTAAAATCAAGCACTACTGCCCTCAGCATATCTTCCAAAGTCTGGATAGTCTGCTCTGACTGTCCCTCGGTCTGTGGATGATATGCGGTACTCAGATGTAACTTCGTACCTAAGGCCTGCTGTAAACTCTGCCAGAAGTGCGAAGTAAACCGAGGATCACGGTCTGATACAATCGACTTCGGCACTACGTGCAATCTGACCACTTCTCTAACATAAATCTCTGCCATTTGGTCATATCTGTACGTCATCTGGTACGGAATAAAACATGCTAATTTGGTTAATCTGTCAATCAAAACCCAAATCGCATCACAACCTCTAGAGGATCTCGGTAACTGCGTCACAAAATCCATGGAAATGTGATCTCATTTCCATTCAGGAATCGACAAACTGTGCAGTAGACCTCCTGGTTTCTTTATTTCTGCTTTCACCTGCTGGAAATTCAGACATCTGGATACAAACTCTGCAATATCAGCTTTCATTTGTTTCCACCAGAACTGTCCTTTCAAGTCACTATACATCTTTCTACCACCAGGATGAATACTGAATCTGAAACATCTGGCACAACAATATCTGTTGTCTCAAATCTGAAACATCTGGCACAACAATATGATTGTTCATATACAGTACATCATCACGTACCTAATACTCTGATCGATGACCTGATCTGACCATCTCAATCGATTTCTGCACTTTCTGATCAATTTTCTGAGCCGCTTTAATTCTCAAAATCAGCTCTGGTTCAACTTGAACAACATATAATCTCAATGTTGTACAATCTGTCTCAAATGTCAATCCAGAAAGACAGCAATCTTCTATCAAACTCGAAACACCTATTGTCGATAAGGACAAAGAACATACCTTACGACTCAGTGCATCAGCTGCTGCATTGAACTTTCCCGGATAGTACTTGATTTCACAATCGAAATCTTTCAGCAAATCAAGTCATCTTCTTTGTCTCATATTCAATTCAGACTGTGAAAACAGATATTTCAAGCTTTTATGATCAGAATAGATTTTGAATTTTTCACCGTACAGATAATGTCGCCATATCTTCAATGCAAATACAATGGCTGCAATTCAAGATCATGAATTGGGTAGCGAGACTCATGTGGCATCAACTGTCTCGAAGCATAGGCAATGACATGCCCTCGCTGCATCAAAACACAACCCAACCCTCTGTGAGAAGCATCACAATAAACAACAAATCCACCCGTACCTGACGGAATAGTCAATATCGGTGCACTGGTCAATCTCTTTTTCAACTCCAGAAAACTGGACTCACAGTCTTCTGACCAAATGAATGGAGCATTCTTCTGAGTCAACTGAGTGATCGGTTTAGCAATACTCGAGAAGTCTTTAATGAATCATCTGTAATAACCTGCTAAACCCATAAAACTGCGTATCTCTGGCACAGATATCGGTCTCGGCCAACTGATCACGGCTTCAACCTTACTGGGATCAAGAGATATTCCATCACCAGATATGATGTGACCCAGAAATACAACCTGTCTCAGCCAAAACTCACATTTCGACAGTTTGGCATACAATTTCTCAGCCCTCAAAATTTTCAACACAGTTCTCAGATGTTCAGCATGTTCTATCATATTCTTCGAATAAATCAAAATATCATCGATGAATGTAATCACAAAATCATCAAGATATTTCTAAAACACACGGTTCATTAATCCCATAAACACAGCTAGAGCATTTGTTAAACCGAAAGGCATGACAATAAACTCATAATGTCCATACCTAGTTCTGAATGCTGTCTTCGAGATATCAGAATCCCTGACTCTCAGCTGATGATATCCAGATCTCATATCGATCTTAGAATATACAGAAGAACCCTGCAACTGATCAAAAAAATCATCAATACGAGGCAAG
>NC_133310.1:11581604-11582423 GCF_012295235.1 Primulina huaijiensis | reverse complement strand
CTATAAATAATTAAAGTCCAACTTAATTTATTTATTTCATGAGAAGATATTTGCAACTTTTGTAAATTTAAACTTAAGGGCCCAAAAATTCATTTTTCACCAAAAACATTTTGGCCCATTTAAAATTTCACAAATGTGTTAGCCATCCAATGGTCCAACAACTCAAGGCCCGTGACACTTTGATATTTCAAAACACATTTTGAAAACCCTAGTCGTCATCGCCGTCGCCGGAGCTCCGTCGCCGGATTCCGGCCAACATGCCAAAATTTTTTTTTTTTTTTTTAATTTTAAAAGTGGAACATTTCGCTGCCCTTGCTGCCCGAAATGGACAGCCCCTCGGGTAGCCCGGGCTGACCGAAACGGGCAGCATGTTGCTGCCCGAAATCATGCAAAACATTGGCCTTCATTTTGTTGCAAATTTCATTTCATGCGGTTAGAAATCGATCTCAATATAATATCTTGTAAATGCTACACAAAAACGTAACCATAGCTCGGATACCACTTGAAAGGGGATCGGTTACGGTGACCGGAAACGCAACGGAAGCACAAAAATTTTGATTTTAGCATAAAATTTTCGGCCACCAACATTCTTGTGTAGCAAATACAATAAACACAAAATGACATTCATAGTGTGTTAAGAAATGTACCTATCAATCACAAGGATTGATGTATGGCTCCAACTAAGGTGTAAACACCTTAGCTCTTGTATGGCAAGAACTTCTACAAGCTTCCAAAGAGCACTCCTTGCTCTAAAATAAAGCCCACCACCAACTAGGTAGATCCCCTCATATTTTGCACTAGAAAAATATGAGGATTTTT
>NC_133310.1:11533903-11578392 GCF_012295235.1 Primulina huaijiensis | reverse complement strand
AATCAATACATATGCAGGATAACCAGAAATAAAACAGTTACCTGCAACAACGTCATCAGGTGCGTCCTGTGCCTGCTCCTCAGTCAAAGCGAACACCCTGGCCTGCTGTCTAGGAGGCTGGCTCACTGTCTGGCTTCCTCCTGGCCTCTACTGTGACTGGGTAGATGGTGCTGGCTGGAAAGAATGAACAGCTGAGGGTCGTCTCCCTGTCTGAGCCACTGATCCAGATGACTCTGCTCCCTGGGATCCCTGAGAACCTCTCTGGGGACATACTCTAGCAAAATGTCCCTGCTGTCCGCAAATACGACAACTGCCAAACACTCCTCGGCACTGCTCTGTGGAATGTCTCCCTCCACACGTGCTGCAATAAGGTCCGATATAACTCTGGCTCAGGGCAGTCTGTCGTGAGCCACTAGAACTGGATGAACTGCTTCCAGATCTCTTGAACTGTTTCCCTCGAGCTTTCAACTGATCTTTCCTTCCACTGCCATTGCCACTCTCAAATCTGGGATGAGGTTGTGGAAACTGAGCTGAGGATGGTTGCTGTGGTCTCGGTGCTGGTGCGACATACGAAGCTCCTTTCTGTCTAATCAGACAAGCTTCGGCTCCTTTTGCTCTATTCAAGGCATCAGCAAAGTTGTTCGGTCGTCCAGTGTTCACCAATGTAAAAATGTCAGGATTCAGACCATTGATAAACTGATCAGCAACAACTTCTTCGTTCTCAGCCACATGCGGAGCAAATCGTAACAATGTAGAGAACTTGGCCACATACTCCTCGATATTCAGCTGACCCTGTCTCAAATTTGCAAATTCTGCTCTCTTATCCTTCCTGTATGACACTGGAAAGAATCTCTGATAAAACTCAGTTCTAAATACATTCCAGGTAACATTCGTACCTCGATGCTCCAACGCTTTCTTCGTCGTGATCCACCAATTCTTTGCAATATCATGCAACTGGTGCCCAATCAGTTTCACTCTCCGCTCATCTGTATAATCCAAGGAGTCAAACAACATCTCAATGTCACTAGCCAACTCTCGCAATGAACTAAAGTCTCAGTACCCTTCAGAGTCGGTGGATGAAATGACTGAAATCTCTTCAATAGTGTTTCCATCGGAGTTGCTGTGACATCCATTGGAGGATTCGAAGTACTACCCTGTTCTGGTATTCTTCGAGGAGGCATATCTGATTATCAAAAGGATTAGTAACCCAATACAACCATTTTATTTCAGTCCTCCTCCGATCATCTTACTGCTGATCTAGAATCGGTTATGATTCATACTCAATAATACACATTACCATATCAAATCAGATAAACAGGTAAATATGTATTAAAACAGTAAAACATGCTAGTAATCAAAAGCAAGGAAAGAAAACTCAATCTACCCTGCTCACTAACTCATATCTCAGTCTAAAGGATCTATTGCTCTGATACCACCTGGTGTGGGGACCCGAACGCTAATCATCTTCTTATTCGTCATTGGGATAATTGGATCAATGTAATTAACATGAGTCTACAATTTTTTTTTAATATAGTGCGGAACGTAATGGAATCAATCTAATTATACATATTAGTATAATAGTACAAGTCTTGTACAACAAACATCAAACTCAAACTAAGGTGTAACAACTAAATGTCAAGTGTTCCAAACCCTATATACATCAAAGTCCGAAGTCTCCACTCTAATCACGATCTCTCTCATCTTCTTCCTGACCCCGATCCTGTCCCACCTGTTGCCATGCACACATACAAACACGACAACAGCCGGATAATTCCGGTGAGAAATACATCCTAGTATAAATCAACAAAACATGCAATCATATAATCGATATAAAAGCATGAAACAAATATCAATCACATGTATTAAATCTGAAAACATAAATCGATATAAAACTGTAAATAACTCGTGACTCTACAGCTCAGACTAGACTCATTCCTAGTCTAGGGATCCCGGTTTCCAGACGTTGGCATACTATATCGAATCTCAGTAATAGAAGTAAATCCACTCCTAATCAAACATCGATATAAACCAAACATCTAGTGTCTTGACCTATCCGTCAAAGACTTTGGCACCTCCGCCAATAACTCCTCTGTGACAATGTGCAATGGGCCAGTGACTACTCTATCACAGTCTGGCACCTCTGTCACAAGACCAATCGTCTAATCACGCTTTCTATAAATCAATAGAACAAGCATATCAATTCAAATCAATGCATATAATAACAATAAGTATGTGGTTTAGGGAAACTCAAGTTATATCTAACTCTAGTCATTCTCTCGGGTTCGACATTGACTTATACCTTTCTTTCGTAGTCTCGGTCTGAAGCAATATAATTGCTGAACTCAAGACTGTCTCTGTAAATCTGAAATGACATATCGAGAATAGCAATATCAACATTCCATTCACAATTCAATACCGAATCTGATCAATCTGAATTTAATTCAAATCAACGGCATAACGGCACAATCCCTATATCCCCGTCAATACAATAACAACATATATCAATTACAAACCATAGCCCATATCCGTTACAATCTGTAATCAATCCATAATCCAAATCTGTTCAATTTCAATCGATAAAATTAGAAAATCATAACAATTCTAAAATCAACTTGTTCTTCGATCTGATTACGGTTCTATAATCTCTATATACTCAAGAACACATAATAATGATCAAATAATAATTTCTCCAATATCAAAATTTCAAATGATAAAAGAACTCAATAAAACTTACGTCCTGCTGTAGCTCGCGTCGAAAAGATTACAGAACTGTGTTCGGATTCAAATTCTGATAACCGGATGTCATACAATAAAATTTCTATGGTGTAAGGAAACGTTGAAGATTAATTCATGGAGCTTCTCGATTTTCTCTCGGGAATGTGAAATTGGAAATGAAGATTAACATTTAAGTTGCAAGGTGAAGACATGTGTCCGCTCAATTTTCCATATTTACACTTTAGTCCCTCAACTTTTCACTATTTACAATTCGGCCCCCGATAATTACGAAATTACCATCAAATTTAAATCAATTATTTTTTCAGTTAATTACAAAATTGCCATCAAATTTAAATTAAGTATTTTTCCACTTAATTAAAAAAATACCATCAATAATATTTTCTTTTCGGGGTCTCATAAAATTGATAACATCTCGGGCCTTACACATACTGTCCAAAACAAAATTTTCAGAATCTGTGGCGCTCGGGCGGTTATTTCTTACCGCTCGGGCACCGCTCTGCGCACAGCCGCCTCAAAGATTGCCTCCGAAACGCCTCTTCCCTTCATAATTTGAAAAAGTGGTAAACATAAAAGTTGTAGCTCTATGTCTTGGCTTGCATCTCCAATTAACCTCATGTCATTTGAAGGTCTGAGTAAAGAGTTATGCTCAATCTCCCAACATGTGTCATTGGAGGAACGACGACACCCACGACAAACTTCGGGGCGCTTTTGGCTTGTCTTCCACAATGATTTGAACAAAACTCAAAACATGAAAGTTACACCTCTATGTCTTCTCTAACCACTCCAATTGGCCTCATACCAATTGGCTCAATATACAAATTATCATGAATTTAATCGCAACGATACTACAGTATCACCACACATCTTCTATAAACACGATACCATAAATCATAAATCTCAACTCTTAACGTCAAAATCATATTTAAACTTAACCAAGGAGTCAATAAAAATATTAAATCTTAAACCGTACCGATCACCAAGCTTGGATATTACAGCTAATATCCGGGAAAGGCTAACGTTGTGGCAGACGCCCTGAGCAGAAAATTCGCAGTCATAGCACAGTTGTCAGTGCAGAGACCTCTTCAGTCCGAGATTCAGAAATTTGGTCTAGAGATTTATCTTAAGGGCAGAGCTCCCAGACTATCTAATCTGACACTCAAGTCTGATTTGCTAGACCGTATCCGTCAAGGACAGTTTCAGATGAACAGTTACAGAAGTGGAAACTGAAAGATGAAGCCAAGGGCAGTGTGCTCTACTCAGTTTAGACGGTATTGTGAGATACATGGGAAGAATGTGGGTGCCTAACCTAGATTCGATCGGAGAAGATATCTTATCAGAGGCACATGCATCTCCGTATTCAATCCACCTAGGAGGTACCAAGATGTACAAAGACATGCAGATTTTGTATTGATGGCTAGGGATGAAGAGAGACATCCGCAGAATGGTGTCTAAATGCCTCACTTGTGAGCAGGTGAAGGCAGAGCACCAGAGGCTGGCAGAAATGCTTAAGCCACTCCCTATCCCCGAGTGGAAATGGGAGAATATTACCATGGACTTCATTTTCTGTTTTCCGAAGTCAGTCAGGGGTTTTAATGCCATTTGGGTCATAGTGGATCGACTCACTAAGTCAGCGCACTTCTTTCCAGTGAAGACGACTTTCTCCATGACGCAGTATGCGGAGCTTTACATCAGGGAGATCGTTCGGTTGCAAGGAATCCCAGTTACCATTGGGTCTGACAGAGATCCGAGGTTCACCTCTTCATTCTGGAAGAGCCTACATGCAGCCATGGGGACGAAGCTGCAATTCAGTACAGCTTTTCACCCGCAGGCAGATGTCCAGTCGGAGCGAGTGATTCAGATTTTGGAGGATCTATTGCGAGCATGTATGATCGATTCCCAAGGGACTTGGAATCTAAGCTACCTCTAGTGGAGTTTGCAAACAACAACAATTTTCAAGCATATATAGGTATGGCTCCCTATTAGGCATCGTATGGAAGGAAGTGCAAATCGCCGATTCATTGGGATGAAGTCGGTGAGAGAGCAGAACTTGGTCCAGAGATAGTTCAGCAGATTGCAGATGTGGTGGTCAAGATTCGAGACAGAATGAAGACCGCCCAGAATCGTCAGAAGAGTTATGCTGATAAAAGGAGGAGAGATCTCGAGTTTGCCGTAGGTGACCATGTTTTTATAAAGATAGCACCTATGAAGGGTGTTATGAGATTTGGGAAGAGAGGCAAGCAGAATCCGAGATTTATTGGACCTTTCGAGATTTTTGACAGAGTTGGGACACTAGCGTATCGTGTTGCCCTTCCGCCGAATTTAGCTGGGGTACACAATGTGTTCCACGTTTCGATGCTGAGCAAGTATCTAGCAAATCCTTCGCATGTTCTGAGTTACGAGCCGTTGCAGTTGGCTCCGGACCTGTCTTACGAGGATAGACCTATCCAAATCCTAGACAGACAGGAGCGTAGACTTCGGAACAAGACGACTAAGCTGGTCAAAGTCCGGTGGCTTAATCAATCAGTGGAATAGGCCACTTGGGATTCCGAGGCAGATATGAGAATGCGCTACCCGGAGTTGTTTGGTAAGATTTAATTTCGAAGACGAAATTTCTATAAGTGGGGGAGGAACTGTAGTGCCCAAAATCAGTACATGTAAATCCCATGCATTATTTAAATTTTTAAATCATTCATTTAAATTTAAAATGAGCTTTAGCCATGCAATATTTATTTAAATTGCATTATTTTAATGTTATGTGATGCACGTTAAAATATTTTCTCGAGTTTCATGTTTTATGTGATTATTCGAGGCGGGATCGAGGAAGAGACCGGCGACGATTTTTGGCAATTTTAAGCATGGTATTTTATTTTAAGGTTAAGTATGGAACATTTTAAATAATTTATTTAGTTTTAGCATTTTAAAATCTTGATTAATTATTTAGTGATTTTAGAGTTTAAAACTTTTAAAGATTTATTTCATGTGCACTATATTTTTAATTAAATGTTTTGTTAAAGATAGAGGTGGATTAGTCTCTTAATTAGTTGTTAATTACTAATTAAGCAATTTATTTTCCTAATTAACATCCCTAATCCCCTCCCCACTACCCAACTCACGCCACACACACACACTACACGTTTTACACACAACTAAACACGTTTCACACAACACACACATACACATTTCATCTCATATCTCTTTTTAGAAGAAACTTTTAGGGTTCTAAGCACCAAGTGCAGCCGCCCCTCTCCGCTATATTTTTTCAGCAAGAATTTCGTTGGTTTTCTTCAAAGAAAATCGAGCCAAGTCGTCCGGGATCGTCTCTCGCATCATCTCCGCTTCGGTATCGCCGTATCGTGAGTTTTAATATCAAAAAGGCACGTATATACTGTTTATTTTTGCGTCGATCATGTCATAGTATGTGTTGCAATGTATTTTGTATGAAAATCATGTGAATGTTGTGTAGAAGTTTGAGCAATTATGTTTAGATCACTTTTGAAACCATTTTTGGATCTAAAATCACGTTTTCTGCTGTCTTTTTATATACTGCGAATTTTTGGTCATGATTTTGAGAAAAATCTTAACACCAAAATCGTAGAACTTTTTGATACCTTCGATTTGATAAAATTAAAAAAATTTTGGATGAAAATTGAGTGAGTTATTACCGTTTTAGTGGGACTGCTCAAACTGCGTTTTTTCGAAAATTATGTTATTGATGAATTCTTGAAGTTTTATTGTTGTAGGCTTCGTTGGGGATCGACGGGTGATCGCTGCTGCAAATAGGTATATTGTTAATGATGTTGGGATGGTTATTGACGTTTTGATTTATGTCGTTAGGCACTTGGGAGAACGAGTAGTCGTAAAAACTATTTTGGTGTCAAAATTTGAGGTTATGGGTTTTATTGTATTGCGTGAGGTGCGTCGTTTCTTTGGGAATGTTTGGGACGTTTTGGGGAGTCGAGTTAGTGACATGGTGTCCTAAGATGAGTCTCGAGGCGTTGTTCATTTTCTATGTAATCGAAGTTGGAGAAAATCAGCTTCTAAGTCGCGGGTCCAGTGCCCTCGGCGCCCGAGCGGTAACATAGTACCGCCCGAGCGCCACTCCTTCAGTCCAAGGGTAGGCGTCCAGTATACCTGGCGCTCGAGCGCAAATATATTACCACCCGAGCGCAGCCCCATCTGTAGGAAATGTTTTGTTTCCACTTAGTTGTAGGTTCAAATAGTGAGTTCATGTCTTTTATTGTTGAGAAATGTTCACACATCACTTTAAGTATTGTTCGGAGTTCGATGTCATGGTTAGTATGATTAAACGAGGTCAAGTCCCCAATGAACTAGAATGTCCTAAGCTACTTATTCACTTTGGTGGTGAGCTTGAGTACCTAAGTATAAGTTATGCAAATTAAGTATCTTAAAATCATGTTAGTCTGTGCAGCAGCGGCCCCAAAGCGAGCTGCAACGAATCCCTCAACGCCAAATAAGTATGTTCGACGTGCAAAGAAAATATTTTCAAGTTTTTGAGGTGTGTTAAATGTCTTGTGACCAAATTATGTATGTGGTTTGAAAGCGTTAAATCATGAACGAGGACCAACCCACCCCGTTAAATTATGAACGGGTTTAGATCAGGATTGGAAAGCGTTAAAGCATGAACGCAGACCAATCCACCCTTTAAAGCATGAACGGGGATCTCATGTATGTGGTAGTGGATACGTCCCTGTCAGCCCAGTACTGTGGTTTGTCTGATCCGGCATTTATTATGTATGGGTCACTTGCTTTGAAACATGCCTCTACGCGAAAATGATGAAGTTATTATGTTCAAGTATGCAAGCATGTTTAAGAAAAGTTTTATGTTGATGGCACGTCTATGTATGTATGTACATATGTTCAAGCTTTTGATATACAAGTTCAAATTTCAAGTATGTAAGCTCTATTTTGAAGTTGCATGTGTTTTTATTACGTATTATTTGTTACTTCCAGTTTATACGTGTTGAGTCTTTAGACTCACTAGACTTGATCGATGCAGGCGAGGATGTTTATGAGGAGGCTGGAGGTGGGGACCAAGGAGCAGGCTTGGACTTAGCGGGAGGCTAAACCCGAGGACCGCTATGTTTTAAGTTTTATGAAAACATTTATTTCTTATGTCAAACTTTAAATTTCAAATCTTTTGTTGCAACAACTTGAGAGACGTACAGTTTTACTTCTTTTATCGAATTTGTAATGTTCACTTTTTATTTAAAAAAATTTTAAATTTTTCCGCAAATTTTAAGTAGTAAATGTACGGTACGTTACAATATCAATCCACAACTCAACTCAAAGCAACTTGATTCTATCAGTTTCAATCTAAATACATTTCGACGGCATAACGGTACAATCTCGAGACACCGGCAACTTAAGTATCAATAGACAATTATCAACAACTCATTTTCATCAACAATTCTAAGCCACAACTCCAAAAATATGTACAAGTCCATTCAAATATGGCTGAAAATGATAAAAATTGCATATAAGATTCGTTCTTTGATCCGGTTTCGATTATACGATGACCATAATCTAAAGAACATAGAATAACAATCATATCATGATTCCACCAACATATTAATTTCAAACCATGCAGGAAATGATGAAAACTTACATCTTTTTGAAGCCCTTGATGAGAGAAGCACGGAACTAAGCTCGGATCAAAAATCGGATGGCCGAATTTTGCACAATCCACTTTCTAATTTTTGAAAGAAGTTGAGGAGTTCTAAGATTGGATTTGCGGTTCTTGCAGCTAAACTCTGAAGGAGATGAAGGTATGTGTCTATATTAGTATGCATGGCAAGACATGTGGCTCATTCTTTATGCAGCACGTCTCGCGCATATGCGCGTCCAACAGAAGCTGAAATGCTATGTGCCGAGACAGAGAGTCTCGCGCATATGCGCGTCCAACACCAGCGCATATGCGCGAGACTCTCTGTCTCGGCACAGAGCATTTCAGCTTCTCGCACATATGCCCGTCCTGTCTTCGCGCATATGCGCGAGACGTTCTGTCTCGGCACTAGCTACTCTCGCATATGCGCAAGGTCTTCTGCCTCGGTAATAGCTACTCGCGCATATGCGCGTCCTGTCTCCGCATACACCCACAATTCCCATGCTTTCTCAAGTCATTCTCGGAGTCATCTTTTCATCATCACTTCAATTCAGCAATTAATAATTTCAGGCATTACAATTCTCCCCCTCTAAGACACGATTTCATCCCCGAAATCATAGGCACTCAAATCATATAAGATAAGACTATAGAACAGAAGCTCAATAAGAAACTTACATCAATGAAACAACTTTGGAAATCTCTGTCTCATATTTGCTTCAGTCTCCCAAGTAGCTTTTTCGATGCCATGACGACTCCACTGAAATTTCACAAGCGGAATAGTCTTCGTTCTGAGCTGCTTTTCTTTACGACAAGAATCTGAAGTGGCTTTTCAAAATAACTCAGAGTTTCATCAAGTTTGGCCTCATCTGGCTGAAGAATATGAGAAGCATCAGGCATATATTTCCGTAGCATAGACACATGAAAGACATCATGTATTCCAGATAAAGACGGAGGAAGAGCAAGTCGATATGCACGATTACCGATCTTCTCAAGAATCTCATACGGACCGATATAACGTGGAGCCAACTTTCCTCTCTTGCCAAATCTGACAACACCTCTGAACAGAGAAATCTTTAGAAATACTTTGTCTCCTTGCTCAAATTCTAACGGTAGACGTCTCACATTCGCATATTTGGCCTGTCTATCCTGGGCTGTCTTCATTCTTTGCTGAATTAGCTTTACTTAATCTGTCATATCTCGAATCATGTTAGGCCAAATCTCAGGTATCTCGGAGATATCGTCCCAATAAAGAGGAGATCTGCACTATCGTCCCAATAAAGAGGAGATCTGCACTATGGCTGTCATATCTCGAATCATGTTATCCATCTCTATACTCGTCTGATAGCTGTTGTTGTAGGAGAACTCACAAAGTGGTAATGAATCTTGCCAACTAGTGTCAAAGTCTAGCACTATAGCTCTAAGCATATCCTCCAATGTCTGGATAGTCCTCTCAGATTGTCCGTCTGTCTGAGGATGATATACAGTACTCAAATGTAATTTCGTACTTAGAGCTTGTTGCAAACTGTGCCAAAAGTGTGAAGTAAATCGAGGATCACGATCTGATACAATGGACTTTGGCACTCCATGCAATCTGACCACTTCTCTGACATAAATCTCTGTCATCTGATCATTTTTGTACGTCATTCGATAAGAAATGAAACAAGCTGATTTGTTCAATCTGTCAATAACGACCAAAATCGCATCACAACCTCGGGAGGACCGTGGTAGCTTTGTCACAAAATCCATGAAAATGTGATCCCATTTCCATTCTGGAACAGATAAGCTATGTAGTAGACTTCCTGGTTTCTTCCTTTCTACTTTCACTTGTTGACAATTCAAACATTTGGACACAAATTCTGCAGTATCTGATTTCATTTTTTTCCACCAAAACTGTTTCTTCAGATCATTGTACATCTTTCTGCCACCAGGATGAATACTAAAACGACTACAGTGTGCTTCTGTCAAAATCTGTTGTCTCAACTCTGACACATCGGGCACAATAAGACGATGATTCACATATAACAGATTATCACGAAACTGATACTCTGATTGATGCCCTGATCTGACCACCGAAATAGAATTCTGAATATTCTGGTCAACTTTCTGTGCTTCTTTAATTATTACAATCATCTCTGGTTCAACTTGAATAGCATAAAGTCTCCGCGGTTTATATTATGTCTCAAATACTAAACCAGAAAGACAGCAATCTTCAATCAAATTCGAAACAGTAGTCGTCGATAAGGATAAAGAACATACCTTTCGACTCAGTGCATCAACTGTTGCATTTATTTCGCCGGGTAGTATTTGATTTCACAATCAAAATCTTCCAGCAAATCCAGCCATCTTCGTTGCCTCATATTCAGTTCAGACTGTGAAAATAGATATTTCAAGCTCTTGTGATCTGAATAAATCTCAAATTTCTCACCATATAGATATTGTCGCCAGATCTTCAATGCAAACACGATGGCAGCAAATTCAAGATCATGAATCGGGTAGCGAGTCTCATGTGGCTTTAATTGTCTCGAGACATAAGCAATCACATGTCCTTGCTGCATCAACACACAACCTAGTCCCCTGTGAGAAGCATCACCAAAAACATCAAAATCACTAGTACCTGATGCAGTAGTCAAAATCGGAGCACTGTTTAATCTCTTCTTCAACTCCAGAAAACTAGATTCACACGCCTCTGACCAAACAAAAGGAGCATTCTTCTGGGTTAGCTGAGTAATCGGCTTAGGAATACTGGAGAAATCTTTGATGAATTGACGATAATAGCCTGCTAAACCGATAAACTGCGTATCTCTGGCACCGATGTTGGTCTAGGCCAATTGATCACAGCTTCAACTTTGCTAGGATCAATAGAAATACAATCTCTCGATACAATGTGCCCCAGAAATACAACTTGTTTCAGCCAAAATTCACATTTCGATAGCTTTGCATACAATTTCTCAGCTCTCAGAGTTTTCAATATAATTCTCAAATGGTCAACATGATCAGTCAGATTCTTTGAATAAATCAGAATATCATCAATAAAGATAATCACAAAATCATCAAGATATTTCTGAAATATACGGTTCATCAAACCCATAAATACAGCTGGAGCATTCGTTAAACCAAACGGCATGAATATAAACTCATAGTGGCAATACCTTGTTCTGAAAACTGTTTTTGATATATCAGAATCTCGGACTCTCAACTGATGATATCGAGATCTCTGATCGATCTTGGAATAAACAGAAGAACCCTGCAACTGATCAAATAGATCAACAATACGAGGCAAAGGGTATTTATTCTTTATCGTCGCCTTGTTCAATTGCCGATAATCAATGTAGAGTCTCATTGAACCGTCTTTCTTTTTGACAAATAGTACTGGAGCGCCCAACGAGAAACACTCGGTTTGATGTAACCCTTGGCTAATAAATCTTCTAATTGATCTTTCAATTCTTTCAGTTCAATTGGTGCCATTCTGTATGGAGTTTTAGAAATAGGTACGGTACCTGGTTTCAGTTCAACGCTGAAATCTATCTCTCGAACTGGAGGAAAACTCGGAATCTCATCTAGGAATACATCGACAAACTCACATACCACCGGCAAATCTGTCAATGAAGTCGAGCCTTTCAGTACATCTACTGAATACACAAGGAATCCCTCTTCTCTTTTCTATAATAATTGAGTCATAGACACAGCAGAAACTAAAGGAATTCGAGCTCTAAAACCATTACCGTAAAATTTCAATTCATCATCCATCTTTTGTCTGAATCTTACAATTTTCTGGAAACAATCTACGGTAGCTCTGTACTTGATCAGCATATCGATACCAATAATGCAGTCAAAATCAGACAAAACGAGTACAATACAATCTAACTCTATCTCATTACCATCATACTGCAGCATACAATGTCTAACAGAATTCACTGATATAAGACCTCTCCCCAAAGGTGAAGAGATAGATACTACAACAGATAAAGAATCAACAGGCAAAGCATACATCAATGCAAATCATTCAGAGATAAATGTATGTGATGCACCAGTATCTATCAACACATAAGCAGTATAACCGCAAAAAGAACATTTACCTGCAACCACATCATCAGGTGCTTCCTGGGCTTGTTCCTCAGTCAATGCAAACACTCTAGCCTGCTGTCTCGGAGGTTGTCTAACAGTCTGGCTTCCTCCTGGCCTCGGCTGTGACTGGGTAGATGGTGGCTGGAAAGAGTGAACCGCTGATGATCGTCTATCAGCCTGAGCCACTGATCCAGATGATTCTTCTCCCTGTGATCTTTGAGAACCTCGTTGTGGACAAACTCTGGCAAAGTGTCCCGGCTGTCGACTGATGTTGCAACTACTTAGCACTCCTTGGCATTGCTCTGTTGGATGTCGTCCTCCACAAGTTCTGCAATAAACCCCTATATAAGTCTGACCCGAACCAGTCTGTTTGGAGCCACTAGAGCTAGATGAACTACTTCCAGATTTCTTAAACCGTTTCCCTCAGGCTTTCAGATTATCTTTCTTTCCATTGCTGCTACCGCCACTATCAAATCTAGGAGGTGGTTATGCAAGTTAACTGAAAGTTTTTGCTGTCTCTGTGTCTGAGCAACATACGACGTTCCTCGCTATTTGATCAAGCCTACTTCAGCTCCCTTTGCTCTGTTCAAGGCTTCGGCAAAATTATTTGGTCGCCCCGTATTCACCAGTGTAAAAATCTCAGGATTCAATCCATTGATGAACAGATCAGCTATAGCTTCATCATTATCAGCAATGTGAGGAGAAAAACGTAGCAAGGTAGAGAATTTGGCCACATATTCTTCAATATTCAGATAAACCTGTTTCAGATTGGCATACTCTGCACCCTTGTCCTTTCTGTACGATACTGGGAAGAATCGTTGATAGAATTCAGCTTTGAAGATCTTCCACGTAATCACCGTACCTCGCTGTTCCAAAACTCTCTTTGTTGTAAGCCACCAACTCTTCGCAACCTCGTGTAACTGGTGCCCAATCAGTTTAACTCTCCGCTCATCTGTATAATCAAGCGAATCAAACAACATCTCAATATCATCAAGCCAGCTCTCGCAGTCAATACAATTCTCAGTGCCTTTCAAATTCGGCGGTTTGAATGACTAAAATCTCTTCAAAAGTGTTTCCATAGGTGTCGCTATAACATCCATCGGATTATTTGACGTACTACCCTGTTTAGGGGCTCTTCGAGGAGGCATATCTGGTTATCAAAATGATTAGTACTCAAAGATAACAATCTATCTCAGTCCTCCTCTGATCATACCTCTGATCAAGAATCGGTTCTGATTCATTCTCCAATAGTTTACGTTTCCAATCAAATCATATAATCATGTAAACATGTATTTCTAAAGCAATAAAACATTCTTTCATACTAGCACATAAAGTATGCAAATCAACATTACTATATATCATTTGCTAGCGCTCTAGAAGCAAGAAAGAAGACTCAATCTACCCCGCTCACTCGCTTCTATTCTAGTCTAAGGGACCTACGGCTCTGATATTACCTGTTGTGGGGACCCGGGCGCTAACTCATTCTTTTCAATCATCATTGGTATTAAGTGAATCAATTATTTAATCTAGGTCGAATTTTTTTTTAAAAGGCGAGCACAACATACACAAATGTTGAAAAGGCTACAACACATTATATTCTAATTTAATTAAAGTACAAGATCAAGTGCAATATCTACAACAAGATCAAACGATACAAGTTTGTTCCAACTAAAGTCATACAACTAGTGTTTATTAGTCACAACCACATGTCTAGTAATAAACAACCAGTTTTTCTTCCAATCAAGCCCGGATCACCACTCTAAGTTCACACATTCAAGCTCTTCTCGACCCTGATCCTGTCTCACCTGTTTTCATGCACACATACAAACACATCAACAGCAGGATAACTCCGGTGAGAAATATGTTTCCCAGTATAAACAATGTATACATGCTTGTCATACAATATATCTAAAAGCATAGAACACTTGTTAGACATAATTTATCAAAATCTAGAACATATATATATATGAAAAAAAAAGCTTTAACTCAAACTCTTTTAAATATTAATCTTTGACTCGACTCTTATCTAAGTCTAGGGATCCCGGTTTGAATAAGAACGTAACAAGTCTCCCACCTACTCACCCATTCGAGGTGGCGGTACGTCCCTATTCCCGGACTTCGGTCTACTATATCGAGTCTCTACAATAGGAGTCGATCTTCTCCGAAGCGCATCGATATAAACCAAACGTCCAGTGACTTGGCACCTCTGCCACAGACTCTTTTACTATATCTATCTTCTTTTGCTATATCTATCTTCTAGTCCATGCTTTTCTATAATCTCAATAGAACAAGCATATACATTCAAGGAATTCAAATATATCAACATGATAACAAATAAGTATGTGGTTTTGGGAAACTCAAGTTATCTCTTACTCGAGTTATCTCTCCCGGTTTAATATTTATTTATACATTTCTTTTCTTCAATCCCAATCTAGAATGACATTATCGCAAGTCACAATATCAATACACAACTCAACTCAAAGCCACTTGATTCGATTAGTTTCAATCTAAATACATTTCGACGGCATAAAGGTACAATCTCGAGACACCGACAACTCGAGTATCAATAGACAATTAGCAACACCTCATAATCATCAACAATTCTAAGCCACAACTCCAAAAATCTGTACAAGTTCATTCAAATATGGCTGAAAATGATAACAATAGCATATACGATTCGTTCTTCGATCTGGTTTTGATTATACGATGGCCATAATCTCAAGAACACAGAATAACAATTATATCATGATTCCTCCAACATATGAATTTCAAACCATGCAGGAAATGAAGAAAACTTACATCCTTTTGAAGCCCTTGACGAGAGAAGCACGGAACTAAGTTCGGATCGAAAATCGGATGGCCGGATTTTGCACAATCAACTTTCTAATCTTTGAAAAAAGTTGAGGAGTTCTTAGCTTGGATTCTCGGTTCTTGCTGCTAAACTCTGAAGGAGATGAAGGTATGTGTCTATATTAGTATGCATGGCAAAACATGTGGCTCATTCTTTATGCAACACGTCTCGCGCATATGCGCGTCCAACACCGACGCATATGCTTGAGACTCTCTGTCTCGGCACATAGTGCAACACTCGTGACTAAAATACATAATCAGTGCGGAAGCTTTTAAACATAATTTGGAGAAAAGGTGTAATTTAAAAAAAAAAAATTGGACAGCATCTCCCCGTAATTAGGACATGCCACCTGACTCAAGCAACACGTAAAATACATGCAAAATATTTTCAAACACATCAAATACCATTTAATGCAGTAACTACACATATTCTACTTCCAAAAACAAAACAAGCTTTTCAATGTTTCCTAAAATATCCAAAAGCTTAACATATAAAAAATAACATCCAATCAAAATCTCCAAAGTTTGGCATATTCCCTTATCTCGCTTCGACAACTCAGGGATGATCAATCTTTCTTACCTGTGCCTGCATCACATGAACATAACTGGAATGAGTATAAAACTCAGCAAATGGAATCAATACTAACAAGATACATATATATCATTTTATTAAAAAACATAAAATGGATAGCCTCAACTTCATTTGGTTGAAAACATTAACCTTCTCATATCATAAACGTCGAAACATCATTAATATCATCCGTAAATAATCATAATACAACAATACATAGGGATGATATTCATTTTCATTGATTAACTGAAGAATTGATAGTTCTTATAAGATAGTTCATTCTTGCTAACCCTCTTCGTAAAAACGAATCTTATAGGAGGGACATGTACCTCTGCATAAAATGCATCTTATAAGAGAGTACATGTTTTCATCGTTAATTGGAAAATTACATTGCAGATTTAAAATTGCCAGAGGCAACACCGCTACTATCACTATCAATTCAATCATTCAATCATATAAAACTTCATTTACGCATTTTATCGAACATCTTAGAGGCTTCATTTAAAGTTTAACTCCTTTCATTCAAAAATGAATAAAATTGCACTACGATATATACATATTTACATATATATATCATGAATGGAATTTGAAAGGAGTTCACGTCATAAAATCATCAAAACACATACATATAGGATCATGTGATGCATTCAAGAACTGATTCAACTTACAACACTTGGAGCAATTGGTTTCCTAACCCTTGACGTTGATCCTACAACAATAAACTTGATAACTAATATACAACACCCAAATAATAACCTTAAATGACCATTTAATCCAATACATCAATCACAACTATCATGCCCTAAATCCACCATCTTCAAAACTCAAGAACAAGAAGAAAACCCACTTACCTTTGCTCCTTTCACTAAAAAGGTGAAGTTCCAACTCCGGATTGAAGATTAATTGCTTGATTAATAGAAAAAAGAAGAAGAAGATGAAGAACCCTAGCTTTGAATCGATGGAGAACAGAAAGAAAGAGAAGAAAAATGAGGAAAATAAGAGTCTCACTCGATTATATACCTTAAAACACCCAAAACACGTTTTTGCACTGCACAGGGCGCTCGGGCGGTCATATATTACCGCCCTAGCGCGGACCTTACTGTCCGAAACCAAAATTTCAGATACAGTGGTGCTCGGGCGGTCATTTCTTACCGCTCGGGCGCTGCTCTGCGCACATCCACAGCAAATATCGCTTCCCAAACGCCTCTTCCCTTCATAATTTGGAAAAGTGGTAAACATGAAAGTTGTAGCTCTATGTCTTGGCTTGCATCTTCAATTAGTTTCATGTCATTTGAACGTCTGAGTAAAAAGTTATGCTCAATCTCCCAACATGTGTCACTAGAGGAAAGACGATACACACGACACACTTCGGGGCGCTTTTGGCTTATCTTCCACAATGATTTGAACAAAACTCAAAACATGAAAGTTATATATTATATCTTATCTTTCAAATGGAAGTAGACTCACATTATTTGGATCACAATACAAACCATTATGCTAAAAACCACAACTACTGCCACAATTTCATACCGTTTCAGCACTTCCATTACCTATTTGGCACAATATCAACTTTCTATTCTACCCAGCCATTCTCCGTTTCATTCTATATCACTCAATGCCATTCATATCATTTCTTTAAGCCATAAACCATCACCATTACATCACATATCCCAAACGATCATCATAATAAACCAGAAAAGAAATAATGAACATACTTAATCATAATCATTACCTTATATCATATGCATATAAATGTCTGGACGTTACAATTCTCCCCTCCTTAAGAAATTTCGTCCCCGAAATTGCCAATTACTGTGCGAATAACTCAGGATATCGCTGACTCATTTCCTCCTCTGGCTCCCACGTCGCTTCTTCAATCAACTGATTACGGCAAAGAATCTTGATAATGCTGATCTCCTTATTTCTTAGTACTTTAACCTTGCGATCTAAAATCTGAATTGGAACTTCTTGATAAGTCAAGTTCGGCATCAGATCCAACGGTTTATGTCTGAGGACATGGGAAGGGTTCTAGATGTACTTCCTGAGCATTGAGACGTGAAATACATTGTGGACTCTATCCAAGTCTGGCGGTAAGGCTAGACGATATGCTCTTTCTCCAATCCTGTCCAGAATTTCAATTGGACCGATAAATCTTGGGCTCAGCTTTCCTTTCCTGCCAAATCTCATATTGCCTTTGAGAGGAGCAATTTTAACAAATACATGATCTCCAACTTCAAACTCCAAAGGCCTTCTTCAGATATCGGCATAACTTTTCTGTCTAGATTGGGCCGTCTTCATTCTGTCCTGGATTAAAGCAATCACATCACCTGTCTGTTGGACCAATTCTGGTCCTAACATCTTTCTTTCACCGACTTCATCCCAGTTCAACGGTGATCTACATTTCCTGCCGTACAATGCCTCGTATGGTGCCATGCCAATGGTCGCTTGATAACTATTGTTATACGTAAATTCCACAAGTGGCAATTTAGAATCCCAGCTACCGGGAAAATCAATCGTGCAGGCTCGTAACATATCTTCAAGAATCTGTATCACCCTCTCTGACTGCCTGTCACTGTGAGGATGATATGCTGTGCTAAAAGCCAATCTTGTGCCCAAGGCTCTATGCAAGCTCTTCAAAAATTCATAAGTAAACCTCGGGTCACGGTCAGATACAATTGACACAGGGATACCATGAAGCCTCACAATCTCAGCTACATAGACTTCAGCATACTGGTTCATTGTAAACGTCGTCTTGACCGGAAGAAAATGAGCAGACTTGGTTAACCTGTCAACAATCACCCAGATGGAGGTGTAACCCTTTGGTGTTCTTGGAAGTCTCGTTACAAAGTCCATGGTGATGTGCTCCCACTTCCACTGAGGTATTGGAAGAGATTGCAAAGTTCCGGCAGGTCTTTGATGCTCAATCTTTACCTGCTGACATGTTAGACATTCAGATATAAACTCTACAATATCACTTTTCATACCTGGCCACCAGTATACACGTCGGAGATCCTGATACATCTTGGTGCTACCTGGATGTATTGAGTATGGTGCGGTATGAGCCTCTGTCAAAACATCCCGACGAATGTCATTACCACTGGGAACACATATCCGACCTCTCCACGTTAACAAATCATCAGTGTTTATCGCAAACTCTGTATTTCCTTTCTTATCGGCTTTAGATCGCAATTCCATCAACTGATTGTCATTAGGCTGCTCCCGTCGTATCCTATCTGTCAACATAGGTCGAATAACCAAAGCTGAAAGTCTAGCGATGGTCCCTTGCTCTATTAAAGTGATCTCACTCCTCTGAAGATCCAATAACAATGGCTTCTGAATCAATGAGCTCAAAGAAGAAACTGACTTGCGGCTCAAAGCATCTGCAACGATGTTTGCTTTACTTGGGTGGTAGCTAATGGTCACATCATAATCTTTAACAAGTTCTAACCACCTCCTCTGTCTCATATTGAGTTCTTTCTGTGAGAATAGATATTTCAAGCTCTTGTGATCTGTGAAAACTTCACATTTCTCGCCATACAGATAATGCCTCCATATTTTCAATGCGAAGACCACAGCCGCCAATTCAAGATCGTGGGTGGGATAATTCTTCTCGTAATCTTTCAACTGCCGAGAAGCATAAGCGATTACTTTCCCATGCTGCATCAATACAGCTCCAAGTCCCATCTTTGACGCATCCGTGTATATAATAAAATCTTCAGTGCCGCACGGAAGTGCTAGAATAGGGGCTGATGTCAACTTGTCTTTCAACAATTGGAATCCATGTTGGCATTCGTTTGTCCACTCAAACTTCACCGCTTTCCACGTCAGATTGGTTAATGGAAGGGCTATTTTAGAGAAATTGGCAATAAAACGTCGATAAAAACCTGCCAAACCAAGAAAACTACGCACCTCGAAGACTGTCGTAGGAATAGACCATTGTTTAATCACTTCAATCTTCATAGGATCCACTTCAATGCCGTCTCTCGAAACGATATGGCCTAAAAATGATACTTGTTCTAACCAGAATTCACACTTTTTCAACTTTGTGTATAACTACTTTTCCCTCAATAACGGCAATACAGTTTTGAGATGCTCGGCATGAAGTTCCCGAGTCTTGGAATAAATCAGGATATCGTCAATGAAAACGATAACGAAGCTATCCAGATATGGCTTGAAGACTCGGTTCATTAGATCCATGAAGACCGACGGAGCGTTCGTCAACCCAAATGACATATCTAAAAACTCATAATGGCCATACCTGGTTCTGAATGCAGTTTTAGGGACGTCGTCTTCTCTAACTTTCAGCTGATAATATCCAGAACGCAGGTCCATCTTTGAAAACACTGTTGCTCCCTGTAGCTGATCAAAGAGATCATCAATCCTCGGCGATGGATATTTATTCTTGATCGTGGCTTTGTTGATCTCTCTGTAATCAATGCACAATCACAAAGATCCATCTTTCTTTTTGACACATAAAATCGGAGCTCCCCATGGAGAAAAACTCGGACGAATAAAGCCTTTGTCTAATAGATCCTGCAACTGATTCTTCAGCTCTTTCATTTCAGTCGGGGCCATTCGGTAAGGAGCTTTCGAAATCGGAGCAGTACCTGGAATCACGTCAATCACAAACTCAACTTCACGGTCAGGTGGCAATCCAGGCACATCATCCGCAAATACATCAGGAAAATCCCGAACTACCTGAATCTCATTCAACTTCATTGTCACCTCAGTATTCACATCTACCACAGCAGCTAAAAATCCCTGACACCTATTTGATACCATTTTCTGAGCTTTCAAACAAGAAATACAAGGAGTAACAAGCGAAATACCTGAACTCTGAAAAATCCCGCTATCATCATCTTCTGCAGGAAATTGCACTGTCTTAGCCATGCAATCAATAACGGCACGATATGATGATAGCCAGTCCATTCCCAAAATAACATCAAACGCCCACCATGGGTATAATATTAAGATCAGCAAAATAGATTTTCTCATTTACTTGGACTGTACAACCTTTAAGAATACTAGAAGGCCAAATTTCGTCTCCCGATGGCAACAAAATACTATAGTGGAGGGGTTCATAAGATGGAACAACATTCAAAGAGCGCAAGAAAATTTCAGACATAAAGGACTGCGTAGCACCAGTGTCAATCAAGATAATAGATGCCTTGCCTGAAATTAAGATAGTACCTGATATCACAGAAGAATCAGGATTTACGCCTTCTTTGGTGAGTGTGAAGATTCTGCCTTGAACCTTATCCTTCCCTTTCTCGCCCTTTATTGGACAATTTTTGATAACATGTCCAACACCTCCGCAATGAAAGCATCGATTACTTCCAACCAAACACTCTCCTGTATGCATTTTGCCACATTTTGGAAATACAGGTCGATCATACGCAGGCGGTGGCATAGGAGCTTTGGGTCGATGCTCTTTTTTTTTCTTTGCCTCTGAACTTTCCCTTACCTTTCCATCCAGAACCTTAGCCCTTAGTAGAAAAATCTTGGCGCTTCAACTGTCTTTCTCTTTCAATTTCTTTCTCGTCCTGCTAGGCCATCCTTGCTTTTTCAACAATCTCTTTATATGAAGCAGCTTTAGACATTCGAACGTCTCTTTTAATTTCATCCCGGACACCTCTCAGAAAATGCTCGCCCTTTTCAATGTCATTACTGGCCAGATATGGGGCAAACTGACACCCCTCTTCGAATGAGAATATACTCTTGCATTGTCATATTTCCTTGCTTCAGTTCTAGAAATTCCTTCACTTTCTGACTTCGAACATCTCGAGGAAAATATTTGTCGTAGAATAAATTTTAAACTCCTGCCACTTTAGTGTCAAGACATTAACTGATACTTTGGTGCGTCCCACCAAATCCTCGCCGTCTTGGTCAGTAGAAAAATGGCACAGCTGATTCGATCTTTATCGTCAAACTGAAGATAATCATAAATAGCCTCCACAGCTTTGTCCCATTCCAATGCGATCATGGGATCAGTGCTACCATCAAATTCTGGTGGCTTCATCTTACGAAATCTTTCGTATGCGCCTTCACTACTGGGCTCGGGCATCGCTTGCTCTCTCTCTCCCTCGCCCTGCATTCTGCATCCGTAAGAGCTGCTGGATTTGCTCACCGTGTACCTTGGCCTGTTCTTTTAGTAACTTTCTAAATTCATCAAACACTCTAGATGATGAACTATCCTCCCCTTCTGATGCTTTACGCTTAGGCGGCATGATCCTATGATACATATTAGTTTAAAACCATTTTCACACATAACATATCATTATTATTGAGGCTACACATACATATTTTATCAAATGATGCAGGTACATACATACCGAATTGTCGACAGCAGAGGAAGTCATATGCCAAATAATTGTTCCGAAAATCTCTGCTCTGATACCACTAAATGTAACACTCGTGACTAAAATACATAATCAGTGCGGAAGCTTTTAAACATAATTTGGAGAAAAGGTGTAATTGAAAAAAAAAAATATTGGACAGCTTCTTCCCATAATTAGGACATGCCACCTGACTCAAGCAACACGTAAAATACATGCAAAATATTTTCAAACACATCAAATACCATTTAATGCAGTAACTACACATATTCTACTTCCAAAAACAAAACAAGCTTTTCAATGTTTCCCAAAATATCCAAAAGCTTAACATATCAAAAATAACATCCAATCAAAATCTCCAAAGTTTGGCATATTCCCTTCTCTCGCTTCGACAACTCAGGGATGATCAGTCTTTCTTACCTGTGCCTGCATCACATGAACATAACTGGAATGAGTATAAAACTCAGCAAATGGAATCAATACTAACAAGATACATATATATATCATTTTATTAAAAAACATAAAATGGATAGCCTCAACTTCATTTGGTTGAAAACATTAACCTTCTCATATCATAAACGTCGAAACATCATTAATATCATCCGTAAATAATCATAATACAACAATACATAGGGATGATATTCATTTTCATTGATTAACTGAAGAATTGATAGTTCTTATAAGATAGTTCATTCTTGCTAACACTCTTCGTAAAAACGAATCTTATAGGAAGGACATGTACCTCTGCATAAAATGCATCTTATAAGAGAGTACATGTTTTCATCGTTAATTGGCCAAATACATTGCGGATTTAAAATTTCCAGAGGCAACACCGCTACTATCACTATCAATCCAATCATTCAACCATATAAAACTTCATTTAAGCATTTTATCGAACATATTAGAGGCTTCATTTAAAGTTTAACTCCTTTCATTCAAAAATGCATATAATTGCACTACCATATATACATATTTACATATATATATCATGAATGGAATTTGAAAGGAGTTCACGTCATAAAATCATCAAAACACATACATATAGGATCATGTGATGCATTCAAGAAACGATTCCACTTAAAACACTTGGAGCAATTGGTTTCCTAGCCCTTGACGTTGATCCTACAACAATAAACCCGATAACTAATCAACAACACCCAAATAATAACCTTAAATGACCATTTAATCCAATACATCAATCACAACTATCATGCCCTAACTCCACCATCTTCAAAACTCGAGAACAAGAAGAAAACCCACTTACCTTTGCTCCTTTCACTAAAAAGGTGAAGTTCCAACTCCGGATTGAAGATTAATTGCTTGATTAAAAGAAAAGAGAAGAAGAAGATGAAGAACCCTGGCTTAGAATCGATGGAGAAGAGAAAGGAAGTGAAGAGAAATGAGGAAAATAAGAGTCTCACTCGATTTTATACCTTAAAACACCCAAAACACGTTTTTGCACTGCACAAGGCGCTCGGGCGGTCATATATTACCGCCCTAGCGCGGACCTTACTGTCTGAAACCAAAATTTCAGATCCAGTGGCGCTCAGGCGGTCATTTCTTACCGCTCGTGCGCCGCTCTGCGCACAGCCACAGCAAAGATTGCTTCCGAAACGCATTTTCCCTTCATAATTTGGAAAAGTGGTAAACATGAAAGTTGTAGCTCTATGTCTTGGCTTGCATCTTCAATTAGTTTCATGTAATTTGAACATCTGAGTAAAAAGTTATGCTCAATCTCCCAACATGTGTCACTCGAGGAACGACGATACACACGACACATTTCGGGGCGCTTTTGGCTTATCTTCCACAATGATTTGAACAAAACTCCAAACATGAAAGTTATAGACTTATATCTTATCTTCCAAATGGAAGTAGCCTCACATCATTTGGATCACAATACAAAACATTCTGCTAAAAACCACAACTACTGCCACAATTTCATACCGTTTCAGCACTTCCATTACCTATTTGGCACAATATCAACTTTCTATTCTACCCATCCATTCTCCGTTTCATTCTATATCATTCAATGCCATTCATATCATATCTTTAAGCCATAAACCATCATCATTACATCACATATCCCAAACGATCATCATAATAAACCATAAAAGAAATAATGAACATACTTAATCATAATCATTATCTTATATCATATGCATATAATGTCTGGGCGTTACACATAGCATTTCAGCTTCTCGCGCATATGCGCGCCCTGTCTTCGCGCTTATGCACGAGACGTTCTGTCTCGGCACTTTGCATTGTGTAACGAACGCCCTTACTTCATGACATTAAACTATAAATACTAAAATACGGAAGCCTTATAGATGATTTGGAGAAAATAATAATTCATAAAATTTTGGCAAAGTTTTCCCATAAGTATAAACTTACCAAATATTCCCAATCAAACAAAATAAGTAATTACCACAATCAATCTTTCCAAAATAAAAGTATATTCTCAAAACCTCCACTAAATATTTAGATCCCATCTCTATAAATACCAAGTGTTTGACAAAATTTAAGACATAATTTTCTTGTTCAAAACATGAACCAAGATACGATACTCAAAAGCCATGTTATAATTGCCACCTTTTATCAAAACATCATTCTCCAAGCTTTGGCACATGCACCATCCATGCCTCGACACTTCTATCGGTATTCTTTTTTATCTGCATCACATGACATAACTGGAATGAGTTTACAAAACTCAGTAAGTGGAGCTTTCAATAACAATTATATATAAAATAGTGTAAAGAAAGGAATCATTACAATTGAACCATAGGAGATGCCATCGTTCAATAGAATATATAGATAACAATTATAAGATGGCATTTCATCAACCATTTCTTTTATTTTCCTTGTATGGCATTGATAAGTCATCCGTCGATGGTATACATGTACATTTCAGTCAAAATCAGTCACTGTACATGTTAAATGTTGATCAACTTCCGTCATGTGGGTTTAGAAGTGCCAGAAGCACCACCACTAACATATAACTATCAAGCCATAAAAAGAACAATTTACTCATTCTATCAAACATGTGGTGTGCATGAAAAATAGAACTAGCTCCTTTCTTAGCAATTGGCATCAAAATTCCTTTCCCATTTCTTTCAATCAATAAACCATTACATAGCAAGTATATAATCAACGAATTAAAGAAGCTAGGAACAATAACAATATCATTTATCATACATATAGGCCATGAGATGCATTCAAGGAAAAAGCCCACTTACAACCAATAGAACTTGTTGTGATAGCTTCTTGGTAGTTGATCCTACAACACAAGATCAAGATTATACCATGAACTTCACATCTTTAACCTATAACTATCATTCAAGCCTAAACCACCATTCCCTTCACTTCAACCAAATATCCAAAAGATAATTTTCCTTGCCTTGGTTACTTGCTCTTGAGGATATAAAGATCACATCTCCAACTTGAAGATCCAAACCTTGGAAAGAAATGAATTGAGAGAATAAATGAAGAACCCTGGCTCCCCAAGTCGATGGATGCAAGAGAAGTAAGAGAAATGGCATAATAATTGGCTTAGAAACTCTTAAAAATGTGTTTTCTACGCCATAGACACGGACCCCGTGCCCCCTTCCATGTATAGGTCCGTGTACACACTGAAAATACAAATTTAGCTTGGCAAGACCCGGACCCCGTGCCTGGGTCCATGTGGAGTCCGTGTACCCTCAGTCCAAGGGCCAAAACTGCACTTTTTATTCCGAATTATCCAAAATGGTGAACATAAAAGTTGTAGTCCTATGTCTTTTCTTGAATCTCATACTAGTTTCAGGTCATTTGGAGGTATGAGTAAAAAGTGATACATATTCTACCAAAATGTGTCAGTGGAGGAACGACGATATACGTAACACATTTCGGGCCACTTTTGACTCATCTTCCTGAACTACTTGAACAAAACTCAAAACATGAAAGTTGTAGCCTTGGATCTTAGCTTTCTAATGCAATTGGCCTCTTGTCATTTTGATCAATATCTCATTCATTGAGCTAAAACCGTAACAAATACAAAAATTTTCATACCGTTTCTGCACCCCAATTACCTATTTGGCTCAAACCATCCAAACCATCAATTAAACTCCCAAAATTAAACCTTCACAACAATAACAACTCCTCAAATACACAACCATCTACTTAATCATACCCAAAACTATATAAGAATTAACCATGAATACAATGTAATAACCATATTGATGCTATAACATGAAATACCAACCCTTCCATCAACAATACTCATAAACCATAACAATAACCATGATCAATAATAACTTAACCATATATCCATAACATCAAACCATAGAATAACATCATTAACAATAAAAGGATAAACGGTTTTGATATTACAATCTCCCCCCTTATAAAAATTTTGTCCCCGAAATTTGCTTACATCAAAATAAATACGGATAACGTAGTCTCATCTCTTCCTCCAGTTCCCATGTAGCCTCTTCAATCACATGATTCCTCCAAAGAACTTTAAAAAAGAAAATTTCTTTGTTCCTTATCACTTTAACTTTGCGATCAATAATTTGAACCGGTACTTCTTCATAGCTCTGATTAGGCAAAAAATCTAATGCTTCGTGTCGAAGAACATGGGATGGATTGGACAAATACTTCCGTAACATTGAAACATGGAAGACATTGTGAACAGGATCCAAATCTGGAGGCAAAGCCAATCGATACGCTCTTTCACCAATCCTATCCAGAATCTCGGAAGGTCCAATATAGCGAGGACTCAACTTACCTTTCTTTCCAAACCTCATAACTCCCTTGAGGGGAGCTATCTTAACGAACACATGGTCACCTACATTGAATTCCAAAGTCCTTCTTCGAACATTTGCATAACTTGTCTGTCGAGATTGAGCCGTCTTCATTCTCTGTCTGATCAGTGCGACCACATCAACCATTTGTTGAACCAACTCGAGTTCCAACATCTTCCTTTCTCTTACTTTGTCCCAATATAAAGGTGATCTACACTTCCTACCATATAATGCTTCATATGGTGCCATGCCAATCAAGGACTGGTAGCTGTTATTATATGTGAACTCGACAAGAGGTAACTTCGAATCCCAACTACCAGGAAAGTCAATAGTGCAGGTCCTCAACATATCCTCCAAAATCTGTATAACTCTCTCTTATTGCCCATCGCTCTGAGGATGATAGGCTGTACTGAAGGCCAACTTTGTACCCAAAGCTCTATGGAGACTCTTCCAAAACTCAGATGTAAACCTTGTATCACGATCTGAAACAATCGACACGGGTATCCCATGAAGTCTTACAATCTCTTGGACATACGTTTCCGCATATTGAGTCATAGAATATGTCGTCTTGACAAGGAGAAAATGTGATGACTTGGTCAATCGATCCACAATCACCCAAATAGAATTATAGCCCTTCTGAGTTCTTGGCAACCCAACAAAAAAATCCATAGTGATGTGTTCCCACTTCCATTGCGGTATAAGTAAGGATTGCAATAAGCCCGCCGGTCGTTGGTGCTCAATCTTTACCTGCTAACATGTCAAGCATTAAGAAATAAATGCTGCTATATCTTTCTTCATACTTGGCCACCAATACAATTGACGAAGATCTTGATACATCTTGGTGCCACCAAGATGTACTGGACAAGGTGCAGTATGAGCTTCCGTCAAAACATCACGACGAATAGCATCACCAACAGGAACACAAATACGGCCTTGAAATGTAATCAGGTCATCACTGTTCTATCCAAACTCAGAATTCCCCTTCTTCTCTGCCTTCGCTCTCAAGTCCAACAAATGAGTATCCAACTGTTGCTCATGCTTAATTCTATCAATCAAAATCGGTCGAATAACTAAGGCTGAAAGTTGAGCGATCGTACCTTCCTCAACCAATGCGATCTCACTTCTTTGCAAATCCAACAACAGAGGCTTTTGAATCATAGAACCCAATTGCAGACCTTACTTTCGGCTCAATGCATCAGCAACCACATTCGCTTTTCCTGGATGGTAACTGATAGTGCCATCATAATCCTTCACAAGTTCTAACCACCTTCTCTGACGCATGTTCAGTTCTTTCTGACTAAAGAGATACTTAAGACTTTTATGATCTGAGAAAATATCACATTTCACGCAATATAAATAATGTCGCCAGATCTTCAAAGCAAATACCACGGCTGCCAACTCAAGATCATGAGTCGGATAGTTCATTTCATACTCCTTCAATTGACGAGAAGAATAAGCAATAACTTTACCTCACTGCATCAACACAGCACCAAGACCTTTCTTGGAAGCATCTGTATACACCACAAAGTCTTCCAACTCCTTGAGGAAGTGCTAACACTGGAGCTGAAGTCAATTTGTCCTTCAATACATTAAATGCTTGCTGACATTCATTAGTCCATTCAAACTAAACTGTCTTTCTCGTCAGAGTAGTAAGTGGCAAGTCTATTTTAGAGAAATCAGCAATAAAACAACGATAGTACCCCGCCAACACAAGGAAACTTCGTACCTCAGCAACTGTCAAAGGAATAGTCCACTTCTTAACTGCTTCATTCTTAGCCGGATCCACAGCAATTCCTTCCTTGGAAACGATATGACCTAAAAATGCAACTTGCTCCAGCCAAAATTCACACTTCTTGAATTTAGCATATAAATGGTTGTCCCTCAACTGCTGTAATACGATCCTCAAATGCTCTCGATGTAGATCTCGAGTCTTTGAATAGATTAAAATATCATCAATGAAGACAATAACGAAACTGTCCAAATATGGCTTGAAAACCCGATTCATAAGATCCATAAATATAGAAGGAGCATTAGTTAATCCAAACGACATAACCAAAAACTCGTAGTGACCATACCTGGTTCGGAAAGCCGTCTTAGGTATGTCACACTCCTTTTCATATAATTGATGGTACCCTGACCGCAGATCAATCTTGGAAAATATAGTAGCACCTTGCAACTGATCAAAAAGATCGTCAATTCTGGGCAGAGGATATTTTTCTTGATCGTTACTTTGTTGATATCTCGATAGTCAATACACAATCTCAAAGACCCATCTTTCTTCTTTACAAATAATACCGGTGCCCCCCATTGAGATGAACTTGGTCTAATAAAGCCCTTATCTAATAACTCTTGCAATTGTCTCTTCAACTCTTTCATTTCAGTTGGGGACATTCGAGAAGTGGCTTCAGAAATCGGTGCAGTACCTGGTACAATATCAATAACAAATTCCACCTCTCTATCCGGTGGAAATCCCGACACATCATCCGCAAAGACATCAAGATAATCCTTCACAATATCAATGTCGCTCACATTCCCGCTCCCTTCTCTAGTTATATCCACCACTGATGCTAGAAACCCATGACAACCCTTAACCAACATCCGTTGCATTCAAGAAATAAAAGAAAGGTCAAGAGAAGTACCTGGCCCCGTGAAGACCCTGCTATCACCATGCCCTGAAGGAAAACGCACTGTCTTGGCTACACCATCTATCACAGCTCGATAAGTAGATAACCAATCCATTCCCAAAATAACATCGAACTCAATCATGGGAATGAAAATCAAATCAGCATACAACAATTCCTCATCTACTTGAATAGGGCACGCTCGAATCACACTTGAAGAATGAATATAATCTCCCAAAGAAAGCACAATTGAAAAGTGGACAATTTCACCAATAGGAGCAAGACCCAGAGAATGCATAAATTGCTCAGATATAAAAGAATGTGTGGCACCAGTATCAATAAGAGTAGTAGCTACCTTGCCAGAAATAAGAATGGTACCTGAAATGATTGACAAATCAGGATTAATTCCTTCCTTGGTCAAAGAGAAAATATGCCCCTGAACTCGTGTAATATCCAAGCCTGGTGAACGGTACAGTTTAATATTTCGTATGCTTATGGATTATTTGGTTAAGATTAAGTTTGATTTAGATGTTAAGAGTTGTGATTATGGGTCATAGTATTGTTGGTTATTATTGTTTTGTGGTATTGTTGATATTAGTTGATGGGTAGTTGTGTTGTATCAGCGTTGCGATTTTATTTTTGTTGCATAGAGTTGTTTTGGCCGAGAGCAGACCGCACCCGTGGTGATTTGTGCAGCGCACCCGCGGTCTTTATTGCAGAATTTGTGGAATTGCCGAAGAGACACCGCACCCGCGGTGGGACAGGTACCGCACCCGCGGTCGTCGATTTCAGAAATTTGGTTGAGGTGCCGAAGGCACACCGCACATGCGGTGAGGTATGTAGCGCACCCGCGGTGCATGAACAGTAGAAGCGTGTTTTCGAGATTTAAGTGATATAATGCAAGAGTTGGTTCATTTTTCTCAATTCTTGTTCCATTTTCTCGGTTCTTTCTCTCAAGGGGATGTTAGGGTTTCATTTCCTTTCTTTGATTCAAGCTACTTGTTGGATTATTGAAGTGTGATCAAGGTTCTTGTGGGTTCAAGGAGCTAAGGTAAGCTTGTGGTATAGTTTATTCTTGGTTTTGGTGTTGGGAGAAATCATGGGTTTGTTGATGGTGTTGGTTTTATGAATTTAATGGTATGAGTTTGTGATTATTGGGTTATTGATGGTGCAAATTATGGTTTATTGTTGTAGGTTGTGTACTAAGGGTATAGATTCAAGGTTCCAAGTGTTATAAGTGGAATTCATTTCCTTGTGCTCACATGATAATATATGTATTGTGTTTCAATGGTTTTAAAGTGTTATTCCCTTCCATTTGATTCATGCTATGTATTAATACACCTTGTTGTATATTAGAGACATTCTTATGTCTCAATTATGTTAAAGGGAATACAAAAGAAAATAGAGTCTTCAAAGTGTTTGTTTTAATGCCAAAGAGAGAATTCAAATGTTTTATTGGATTGATAGATACATAGTCAGAGATTGCATGCAATTAGTTGATCAACGACCATAGGCTTATATCCCTCAGAGTTATCGATGTATATCGATGGGATATAGGTACAGAGACTGAGTTACTATATAGATATCAATCCAACAGAGAAAAGAGAAATACCATCGTTATTGTTATTCATTCTATGATATTCATGTTTCAGAGTTGATGGTATTTAATGTTTTCAAAACCATGTTTTCAGAGTGTGATATGTACATTGCTATGTAAGAGTTCCACTTGCTGAGTTTTATACTCATTTCAGTTATTTCATGTGATGCAGATAAGAGCGACGAGCCGGGACGTTGATTGAGGCCGGAGTCATATGCATATAGAAATGGAGGAAGGAAAGATTATTTTGATAGCATTTTAAACATGATCATAAAAATGATATTTTGTTTTTTTGTTGTATCATTTGATTGATCATATGTATACTTTTGACTATATAGAAATGTATTTTAAACCTTCTTTCCTTCAAGAAAAAAAAAACATTTTAAATTCCGCTGTTATTTTATGAATTCGGGTTAGAGGGTTACATTTAGTGGTATCAGAGCACCGTTCTTCGGACCAATGCATATGACTTTGTCTACTTTCAACAGTCCGGGTATGTCTTCTTCTACATCTAATTATTGTTATTGGTTGATATGTATTATGTGAGCACATTGTAGGAGTATGCCTCCTAAACGAAAGGCTTCAGAGGGTGAGGATAGTTCTTCCTCTAGAGTTGTCGATGATTTCTGCAAGCTACTGAAAGAGCAAGCTAAGGTCCATACTGAGCAGATCCAACAGTTGTTACGTTTGCAAGGAACAGGCCAAGGTAGAGGTCAAGGGAGAGGCCAAGTGGCTCAGGCAGTTGGGACCGATGGGATCTTTACTGCTTTCAAGAGAATGGATCCGCCGGAATTTGCAGGAAGCACTGATCCATTGGTGGCTGTAGAGTGGGTCAAAGCTCTTGAGGCGATTTTCGATCATCTCAACTATGAAGATAAGGACAGAATCAGTTGTGCAGTGTTCATGTTAGTCAAAGCTGCACGCATTTGGTGGAATGCTACCAAGGTAAGTGTTGATGTTCCAGCATTGAAGTGGCAAGAGTTCACTGATCTTTTCTATGACAAGTATTTCCCAGATGCACTTCGAGCTCGGAAGGTGACTGAGTTTTTAGAGCTTCGTCAAGGAGGTATGAATGTTGATGAGTATATTCTGAAGTTTGAAGAGGGCTGTCTGTTTGCTCCGTATATTGCCTCCAATGACAAAGACAAGGGTGCTCATTTCATTAGAGGCCTTCGAGCAGAAATCAGAAAGGACATCAATATGTCGAAGGCTGTGACATTCAAAGAGATTGTATCTAAGGCTTTGTTGGCCGAGCAAGATGAGAAAGACATTGCCAGAGAGAGACAGGCGAGGTAGCTGTTTGTTGCGCAAAGAGGTCAAGGTTCGAGCCAAAGAGGAAAGGACCATTTTAAAGGGAAAGGCAAGTTGGAGCCGAGTCCTAAACCACCGACAGTTCCATCTGATCCTGAGAAGCCTTTGTGTCCCAAGTGCAGTAGACATCATTGGGGAGAGTGCAGATTTGGTACTCATACTTGTTACCGTTGTGGCACTGCAGGCCATATAGCCAAGGATTGTCCAAGAGGCTCGAGTAAAGAGAAGGTGCAGGGTCGCATCTTTATAATGACAAAGGAAGGTATAAACCATGATTCTTCTGTGATCTCTAGCACTATTTTAATTTCAGGCAGAGTAGCTACGACATTGATTGATACGGTGCTACTCATTCTTTTATGTCTGAACTATTTTTGAGATCTTTGGGTATAGTTCCTTCTGTTATTCCCCTCCAGTTTAATGTTGTTTTGCCATCGGGAGATGTGTTGTGCCCAACATCTATTGTGTATGCGTGCTCTGTTCAAATTGATGGGCAAGTTGTTTATGCCGACTTGATTGTTATTCCGATGGTTGCGTTTGATATTATACTTGGCATGGATTGGCTATCAACTTACCGTGCAGTGATTGATTGCATTGCTAAGACGGTGAAATTTGCAGATGATGGCAATAGGGAAGGTTTGTTCGCCAGTGCAGGTACTTCGCTGATCCTTCCTTTTATTTCGTGTCTTGAGGCTAAGAAGTTGTTGTTTAGAGGTTGTGATGGGTTTTTGGTTTCGATTGTGGATATGGATAGAATTGTGAAGTTGAATATTGATGATATTGATATTGTGAGAGAGTTCTCTGATGTATTTGAGGATGATGTGCCGGGTTTACCGCCGGACAGAGATGTAGAGTTTGTGATTGATCTAGTTCCAGGTACGGTTCCTATTTCTAAGGCTCCGTACAGAATGGCCCCTTCAGAGATGAAACAGTTGAAGACGCAATTGCAGGATTTATTGGATAAAGGTTTTATTCGGCTGAGTTCTTCGCCTTGGGGAGCTCCGGTTCTTTTCGTCAAGAAGAAAGTTGGGTCGTTGCGGCTGTGTATTGATTATAGAGAGATCAACAAAGTGACGATTAAGAATAAGTATCCGTTGCCACGGATAGATGACCTTTTTGACCAACTGCAAGGGGCTACAGTGTTCTCGAAGATTGATTTGCGATCTGGTTATTATCAGTTGAAGGTTAGGGAGTCTGATATCCTTAAGACGGCGTTCCGGACCAGGTACGGTCACTATGAATTTCTTGTGATGTCTTTTGGTCTGACCAATGCTCCTTCAGTCTTCATGGATTTTATGAACCGTGTGTTCAAGCCGTATTTGGATAGCTTTGTCATTGTTTTTATCGATGACATGTTGATTTACTCCAAGACCAGAGAGCTTCATTCAGAGCACCTCAGAGTTGTTCTTCAGTTGCTGAGAGAGAAGAGGTTGTATGCTAAGTTGAAAAAGTGTGAGTTCTGGTTGGAGCAGATTTCTTTCTTAGGCCATGTTGTCTCGAAGGATGGTATAGCTGTTGATCCAGTGAAAATAGAGGCGATTCAGAAGTGGCCTATTCCTACCACTGTACCAGAAGTACGCAGTTTTCTTGGTTTGACGGGTTATTATCGTCGTTTTATTTCAGACTTTCCAAGATTGCCCTGCCGTTAACTAATCTGACGAGGAAGACTGTGAAGTTTGAGTGGTCCAATGAATGCCAAAGAGGATTCCAAGAGTTGAAAGATAAGTTGACGAAAGCTCCAGTACTTGCTTTGCCCAGTGGTTCAGAGGACTTTGTTGTTTTTACCGATGCGTCGAAGAAGGGCCTCGGTGCAGTGTTGATGCAACGAGGTAAAGTTATAGCCTATGTTTCTTGCCAGTTGAAGGATTACGAGAAGAATTATCCGACGCATGATTTGGAGCTGGCAGCTGTGGTTTTCGCCCTGAAAATCTGGAGACATTATTTGTATGGCGAAAAGTGTGAAATTTTTACAGACCACAAGAGTTTAAAGCATTTGTTTTCACATAAAGAACTTAATATGCGGCAGAGACGGTGGTTAGAGCTTGTCAAAGACTATGATGTGACTATTAGTTACCACCCAGGGAAGGCGAATGTTGTAGCGGATGCATTGAGCCGTAAGTCGAGTTCTTCTTTAAGTTCTATGATTCAGCAGCCGTTGTTGTTAGATTTGCAGCGAGAGGAGATAGCTTTGGTGGTTCCTGGAACCGTTGCTCGTTTTTAAGCGTTGGTTATTCGGGCTACATTGACAGACAGGATCCGTAGAGAGCAGGCTATTGATGTTCAGTTGTTAGAGTTGAGAGCTAGAGCAGAGGAGAGAGGTAATTCAGAGTTCGCGACGAATAGAGATAGTTTGGTGACGTTTAGAGGCCGTATTTGCATTCCTGCTGGTGATGATATTCGGCGAGATGTCTTGACAGAGGCACATACAGCGCCATACTCGATACATCCTGGAAGCACTAAGATGTATCAGGATCTTCGTAGACTCTATTGGTGGCCAGGTATGAAGAAAGATATTGCCATGTTTATTTCTCAGTGCCTAACTTGTCAGCAGGTGAAGATCAAGCACATGAGACCTTCTGGGACATTGTTATCGTTGCCGATTCCTCAATGGAAATGGGAGCACATTACGATGGATTTCGTGACTGGTCTTCCCAGAACGCAGAAAGGTTTTCACTCTATTTGGATTATTGTTGATCGATTGACCAAGTCAGCGCATTTTCTGCCAGTCAAGATGACATATTCCATGAACCAGTATGCCGAAGAGTACATAGCAGAGATTGTTAGACTTCATGATGTTCCTGTGTCGATCGTGTCTGATCGTGATCCTAGATTTACTTCAGAGTTTTGGAAGAGTTTACACAAAGCTATGGGTACACGGTTAGCACTTAGTACAGCATATCACCCCTAGAGCGATGGTCAATCAGAGAGAGTTATTCAGATTTTAGAGGATATGCTCAGAGCTTGTACTATCGATTATCCAGGTAGTTGGAATTCTAAATTGCCTCTTGTTGAGTTCACGTATAATAATAGCTACCAAGCGACAATTGGCATGGCACCGTATGAAGCACTTTATGGTAGGAAGTGTAGATCTCCCTTGTGGGGACCCGGACGCTAATCATATTATTAATCATCATTGGGACAATTTAATCAATTATAATAAACAGGATCTAAATTTTTTTTTTTTTTTTATACAAAGCGGAAACGTAATGTTAATCAATCTGAAATACATATTAAACATAAACATACAAATCTTGTATTGTCTATAATAATTCAACTAGGTCCAACTACATATCAGTGATGAATCCTAAGTTACTTCTGAGCCCGGATCTCCACGCTAACTAGTCCTGTCTCGTTCTCTTCTTGACCCTGATCCTGTCCCACCTGTTGTCATGCACACATACAAACAAGACAACAGCCGGATAACTCCGGTGAGAATTACATTCCCAGTATAAACCAAGTATACATGCAGTCTTATAAACAATATAAAAGCATGCGTCAGATATACATAACATGTATCTCAATCAAAACATGAATTATATCAACTATCAATCATACTCTAAACAAGTACCAAAATCAGGAACATAATTCAATATCAAATAAGGAATCAGACTCTGTGACTCTCAGACTCAACTCGACTCATTTCTAATCTAGGGATCCCGATTTGAATAAGAACGCAACAGGTCTCCCACCTACTGTCCCGATCGTGGTGGCGGTACGTTCTTATTACGGACTTTGGTCCTGTCTATATCGAATGTCTGTGCCAGGAGTTGCTCTACTCATAAGCATTTCGATACGACCAAACGTCCGGTGTCTTGGCTATTCTGCCAAAGACTAGGTGTATCTACCTAAACTCTAATTCTGAAAATGTGCAATGGGCCATTAACAACTCTGTTTTATTCTGGACCTTCTGTCAGTGACTCTCACTCAATAGCTATCTACTATTCTATGCTTTTCTATAAATCGATAAACAAAGCATATTCATTCAAATGTTATAAATGTATGAAAAGCAATAACATACAAGTATGTGATTTAGGGAAACTCAAGTCCAATCTGACTTAAGTCGATCTCCCGATTCACATTGATTTATACCTTTATCTTTTCGATCTGACGAAGACGAAGTCTCGTACCCCAATCTGTCCATACCCAATCTGGCAATGACAATATCAATATGCACAATATCAATGTATAACTCAACTTACGACCTGGTATGATCAATACTCAAATCACAATATAATCTGTCAATGTCAACGATACAACGATACAATCTCAATCAATACCAATCTGATCAAGATCAATTTACGGATGTTTCGACGGTATAACAATACAGTCTCGATAACCCCGTCAATCTCAACATCACAGATATACTACCAGAACTCAGAATCGATATCGGTATAACTCATAATCTCAACGATAATGCAAATCTGATATCGAATCTAAATCGAATCAACTCCAACAATCATAAAAATTACATAAATAGTCTGTTCTTTGATCTGACTTCAAATATACGATGTCTACTGTATCAAAAACACCATATATGATTCATATTCGATTCTGACAATATCATAATTTCAAATCGTATCTAAACGTAACAAAACTTACGTCCTGTTGTAGCCTGCGTCGATAGGAACACAGTACTGAAGTCGGATTGAAATTCGGACGGACGGATCTTTCGCAAACTTCAAATTTCAACAAGAAAAGGCGTAAGGAATTTTTCACAATTCCCCCGGAGCTTCTCTCGATTTCTCTTCTGTGAAATGAAGGAATGAAAGTTCATATAAATATATCATGCATGTACAGGGCAAGTGGCTTGTTCTTTGCGCAACACGTCTCGCGCATATGCGCGTCCTCTACCGGCGCATATGCGCGAGACCTACTGGTCTCGGCTCTCAAGTGTTCTGCTGCTCGCGCATATGCGCGCACCTTCTCGGCGCATATGTACGAGAATCTCTGTTCTCGCAGGTGGCTGTTCGAACCTCTCGCGCATATGCGCGCTCTGTCTCGCGCATATGCACGAGGTCTTCGCCTCGGCATTTCCTGGACCCGAACAGCTCGCGCATGTGCGCGCATACTTCTTGCGCATATGCGCGAGACCTTCTGGTCACGCACACTTGCCCTTCGCGCATATGCGCGCATCTCCTCGCGCATGTGCGCACAAATCTCTGCCCACCACTCATGTTCATGCATTTTCTTCTCAAATTCATTCCAATCCCACTAATTGCACTTTAACCCCTGAAATCTTCATTAATTACAATTCTGGTAATTAATTCAGGATTAAGTACAGTGATATAATCTCGGGCATTACAATTCTCCCCCTCTAAGATTTGATTTCGTCCCCGAAATCACAGGCATACAAATCATAGCAATAAAACGGTGTAACAGAAACTGAATAGAAAACTCACATCAGTGAAATAGGTCTGGGAATCGTTGTCTCATATCTGATTCAGTCTCCCAGATAGCTTCTTTTCGATGCCCTAACGACTTTACTGTACTTTCAACAGCAGAATAGTCTTCATTCTAAATTATCTTTCTTTCATGGATTTCTGATTCCAATCTGGAATAAGAATTCAGGAAGTATAATAGCATAATACAACTCGAAGTATAATTTGTGATAGAATCAATCGCAAAAATACTGGCTATACAACATCCGTGTATACCAATCAATAGCTCCTAACAAATCTGTTAATTCCTGTCAAGGTTATATTCAATCCTCGGCTTCAAATACCAACAGTCATCGTCCGACGTTGGCTTATTTAGTATGTCTATTCTGAGCTGTTTTCATTTTCTTCATCCTATTTCTGATCCTATCAGGTCCAATCTCAGGTATCTTCGAGATATTATTCCCAAATAAAAGAAATTTACAATTCTCACTGTACAATACCTTGATCGAAGCTATTTCAATACTCATTTGATAGCTATCGTTATATGACAATTACAAATGACAATACATCGTGTCAACTAGTGCTAAAATCCAGCACTACAGCTCCCTGGATATCCTCCAGTATCTGGATAGTCCACTCCGACTCTCCGTCGGTCTGTGGGTGCTATATAAAAGAACTCATCGTATATTCTGCCAAAAGTACAAAATCAAACGAAAATCACAGTCTGATATACTCAACTTTGGCATTTAATGCAATCTGTCCTCTTTTCTGAGATACATCTCAGTCGACTGGTCATATTTGTACATCTTTCTATACAAAATAATATATGCAGATTTGAATAATCGTTCAATCACAACTACATCACATCACAGTCTGGTAAAGATTTTGTTAATTTCATCGCAAAATCCATAGAAATGTACTCCCATTTCTTATTCAGGAATCGATAAGCTGTAGAATAAATTTCCTGGTTTCTATCTTTCTGTCTTCATCTGTCGGCAATTCAGACATTTTAGTACGTTTCAGTACAAATTCTGCTACAACTGATCTTATATGTTTATATCAAAACTGGCTTCTCGAATTATCCTACCTTTTCTGCTACCAGAAAGAATACTGAATCGACTCTTGTGCGCTTCTGACCATATCTGCCATTTCAATTCGAAATATCTAGTACAAACAAGTCAGTTATTAACATACAATATAGTATTACTTACCTGATATTCTGATCGACACTTTATTCTGACTATCGATATCGAATTCTGTTGTATACATCTGAAATATTCGGCACAAAGAGACTATTCTGTCACATACATGTTACTCTTATCGATGCTCTAATTCGGTTTGAACTGTATATAATTTCAACAATATACAACAATCTGTATCAAACACGGATTTAGAACAACAGTAATATCGGATCAGATTCCAAATATTAAGCATCTATACTGATCTATTTAACTCATAAAACGCAATTTCTGACAATACTGTCACTGTCGATTCTGACTAATCGATCACATTTTCCAACGTTGTTTAAATCAACTGCTATATCATCTTCGAATGTAATGTCCCCCAAACAATATATCTGTCTCCCATACTGTTTTAGAACAATAACAATTCTTAAGTAATTTCAAAACAACAATCATATACAATAATCTGCTAAACTCGGGCAAATATGAATTTCTGATATCGGTGTCGTTCTCAGCCACTGATCACGGTCTCAACTATTCTAATATCAATCGGTATACTATCTTTGGATATCACATACCCTGGTATTAAATCAAGGCTGAAATCATTCTTCCTGATAGAAAGCAAATCTCTAATCTCATCTGGGAAGACTTTAGCAATTCTCCTGCTACTGACAAATCAGTCTATGGTATACTCAATTTCAGTACTCAACTGAATACATAAGGAATAAATCCATTTTTTTTTCGATAATCATCGACTCATAATTAATACGGAAATCAAAGGAATTCAGAATCGAGAATCCTTATCGTACATCGTTCATTCTTTGGCCATTTCAGGTCCAAATCTTACCATCTCCTAGTAAGAATCTACAATAACTCCGTATTTTGTCAACATATCAATATCAATCATGTAGTCAGAATCAGACAACACAAGGACAACACAATCTAACTCAATTTCATTCTCATCTTACTGCAGTATACAAAAGGTCACAGAATCCCACTGATATCAAATCCTCTCCCCAAAAGGAAAAGAGATCAATACTACAGTAAATACAGACCCAACAGATAAAGCATGTTTCGATGCAATTCATACAAAATCATGTATAAGATGTATCTCTTAATACATACGCAAGATACTCATAAAAGAACAGTTACCTGTCACTATCTCATCAAGTGCCTCCTGGGTCTGTTCCTCGGTCACTACAACCAGATGATTCTGCTCCCTGAAATCTTCGGTAACCTCTCTGTGGACAAACTCTAGCAAAGTGTCCCTGCTGTCTGCAAATACGGCAACTACCAGTCACTCCCTGGCATTGTTCTGTGGGATGTCTCCCTCCACAGGTTCTGCAATAAACTCCAGTATAACTCGGGCTAGAACCACCGGAGCTAGATAAACCATTCGGTCCGCTCCCTAACTTCTTAAACTGTTTCTTTTGAGCTTTCAGCAAATCTCGCTTCCCACTCGTACTACCACTATCAATTCTGAGAGGGGATTGTTGTATCCGAGGTCGGCTCACATCCAACCTTCCTAGTTGGCGAATCAAACTTGCCTCAGCTCTTTTTGCTTTCGTCAAAACATCGGAAAAATGGTGGGGTTGCTCTACCTTCATTAAAGCAACTATCTCAGAATTCAATCCGTTGATGAACTGATCCGCTACAGCTTCATCATTCCCAGCTATCAGCGGAGCAAAACGCAGTAAGGTAGAGAATTTAGCAATATATTTGTCAATATTCAGTTGGCCCTGTCTCAGATTCTCAAACTCTACTCTTTTGTCCCCTCGATACGATCCTGGGAAAAATCTTCGATAGAATTCAGCTTTAAAAACTTTCCACGTGATCACTGTACCCTGCTGTTCTAATATTCTTTTGGTTGCTATCCACCAACTTCTTGCAATTGCTTGTAATTGATTGGGCACCAGCTTAATTCTCCGTTCATCTTGATAATCAAGTGAATCAAATATTATCTCTATATCATCTAACCAATTCTCACAATCATCAGCTGTCTCAGTACCCCTCAGACTCGGCGGTTGCAATGACTGAAACTGTTTCAACTGTAATTCCATCAGAGTTTCTGACTCATCTATCTGATCAACCGAAGTACTACCCCTTTCTGTAATTCTTCGAGGATGTATATCTGATTATCACCAGAGTAGCAATCACATGAGACAAATCCGTCTCAGTCCCTTTCTGATCAGCTTACCTCTGATCAAAAATCGATTCTTACCAAATCAACTCAGATATTCAGTTAACATGTATTTCAAAGCAGTAAAACATAATATCATGCTAGCATACACAATGTCATTCAACATTATAAGAAGTCTCATGCTAGCAATCACAGGCAGGAAAGAAAACTCAATCTACCCCGCTCATTTTCTTCTATCTCAGTCTAAGGAAACTACAGTTCTAGAACCTACGGCTCTAGAACCTAATGCTCTGATACCACCTGTTGTGGGGACCCGGACGCTAATCATATTATTAATCATCATTGGGACAATTTAATCAATTATAATAAAGAGGGTCTAAATTTTTTTATTTTTGTATTCAAAGCGGAAACGTAATGTTAATCAATCTGTAATACATATTAAACATAAACATACGAATCTTGTATTGTCTATAATAATTCAACTAGGTCCAACTACATATCAGTGATGAATCCTAAGTTACTTCTGAGCCCGGATCTCCACGCTAACTAGTCCTGTCTCGTTCTCTTCTTGACCCTGATCCTGTCCCACCTGTTGTCATGCACACATACAAACAAGACAACAGCCGGATAACTCCGGTGAGAATTACATTCCCAGTATAAACCAAGTATACATGCAGTCTTATAAACAATATAAAAGCATGCGTCAGATAGACATAACATGTATCTCAATCAAAACATGAATTATATCCACTATCAATCATACTCTAAACAAGTACCAAAATCAGGAACATAATTCAATATCAAATAACGAATCACACTCTGTGACTCTCAGACTCAACTCGACTCATTTCTAATCTAGGGATCCCGATTTGAATAAGAACGCAACAGGTCTCCCACCTACTGTCCCGATCGTGGTGGCGGTACGTTCTTATTACGGACTTTGGTCCTGTCTATATCAAATGTCTGTGCCAGGAGTTGCTCTACTCATATGCATTTCGATACGACCAAACGTCCGGTGTCTTGGCTATTCTGCCAAAGACTAGGTGTATCTACCTAAACTCTAATTCTGACAATGTGCAATGGGCCATTAACAACTCTGTTTTATTCTGGCCCTTCTGTCAGTGACTCTCACTCAATAGCTATCTACTATTCTATGCTTTTCTATAAATCGATAAACAAAGCATATTCATTCAAATGATACAAATGTATGAAAAGCAATAACATACAAGTATGTGATTTAGGGAAACTCAAGTCCAATCTGACTTAAGTCGATCTCCCGATTCACATTGATTTATACCTTTATCTTCTCGATCTGACGAAGACGAAGTCTCGTACCCCAATCTGTCCATACCCAATCTGGCAATGACAATATCAATATGCACAATATCAATGTATAACTCAACTTACGACCTGGTATGATCAATACTCAAATCACAATATAATCTGTCAATGTCAACGATACAACGATACAATCTCAATCAATACCAATCTGATCAAGATCAATTTACGGATGTTTCGACGGTATAACAATACAGTCTCGATAACCCCGTCAATCTCAACATCACAGATATACTACCAGAACTCAGAATCGATATCGGTATAACTCATAATCTCAACGATAATGCAAATCTGATATCGAATCTAAATCGAATCAACTCCAACAATCATAAAAATTACATAAATAGTCTGTTCTTTGATCTGACTTCAAATATACGATGTCTACTGTATCAAAAACACCATATATGATTCATATTCGATTCTGACAATATCATAATTTCAAATCGTATCTAAACGTAACAAAACTTACGTCCTGTTGTAGCCTGCGTCGATAGGAACACAGTACTGAAGTCGGATTGAAATTCGGACGGACGGATCTTTCGCAAACTTCAAATTTCAACAAGAAAAGGCGTAAGGAATTTTTCACAATTCCCCCGGAGCTTCTCTCGATTTCTCTTCTGTGAAATGAAGGAATGAAAGTTCATATAAATATATCATGCATGTACAGGGCAAGTGGCTTGTTCTTTGCGCAACACGTCTCGCGCATATGCGCGTCCTCTACCGGCGCATATGCGCGAGACCTACTGGTCTCGGCTCTCAAGTGTTCTGCTGCTCGCGCATATGCGCGCACCTTCTCGGCGCATATGTACGAGAATCTCTGTTCTCGCAGGTGGCTGTTCGAACCTCTCGCGCATATGCGCGCTCTGTCTCGCGCATATGCGCGAGGTCTTCGCCTCGGCATTTCCTGGACCCGAACAGCTCGCGCATGTGCGCGCATATGCGCGAGACCTTCTGGTCACGCACACTTGCCCTTCGCGCATATGCGCGCATCTCCTCGCGCATGTGCGCGCAAATCTCTGCCCACCACTCATGTTCATGCATTTTCTTCTCAAATTCATTCCAATCCCACTAATTGCACTTTAACCCCTGAAATCTTCATTAATTACAAAATTCTGAAAATTAATTCAGGATTAAGTACAGTGATATAATCTCGGGCATTACATCCCTTGTATTGGGATGAGATTGGTGAGAGGAAGATGCTGGGTCCTGAGTTAGTCCAACAGACTACTGATGTTGTTGCTGTTATCCGAGAGAGAATGAAGACAGCGCAGTCGAGACAGAAGAGTTATGCCGATGTGCGTCGTAGGCCATTGCAGTTTGAGGTTGGCGATCATGTGTTCTTGAAGATAGCACCTCTTAAGGGAGTGATGCGGTTTGGCAAGAAGAAAAAGTTGAGTCCGAGATTTATTGGCCCATTTGAGATCTTGGATAGAATTGGTGATCGAGCTTACAGGTTAGCCCTACCGCCAGATCTTGACAGAGTTCATAATGTTTTTCACGTCTCTATGCTCAGGAAATATATTGCGAATCCTTCCCATGTTCTTCGCCACAAGCCATTGGATTTGACGTAGAATTTGACGTACCAAGAGATTCCGGTCTAGATTCTGGATCGCAAAGTTAAAGTGTTGAGGAACAAAGAGATCGGCATTGTTAAAGTCCTTTGGAGGAATCATCTGATTGAAGAAGCCACGTGGGAACCAGAGGATGAGATGAAAGAGAAGTATCCTGAGTTGTTTGTGCAATGACGTCAATTTAGAGGACGAAATTTCCTTTAAGGAGGGGAGATTGTAATATCCAAGCCTGGAGAACGGTACAGTTTAAGATTTCGTATGTTTATGGATTATTTGGTTAAGATTAAGTTTGATTTAGATGTTAAGAGTTGTGATTATGGGTCATAGTATTGTTGGTTATTATTGTTTTGTGGTATTGTTGATATTAGTTGATGGGTAGTTGTGTTGTATCAGCGTT